>NC_037088.1:67576396-67879729 GCF_002994745.2 Rosa chinensis
TACTAATCGGTGAGTCATGGTATGTTTTTTTTTTTAAAACGCGTGGGGTGTCAGTCCATTAATAGTAAAGTAGGAAACATTACAAATGACTCACCCGGACTACTCAAAACATAATGTAACCATAGGATTAAGCTCTAATGATTCAAGTAACCTTGACACTACTAGGAAGGATCCGAACGCAGCCAAGACCCTTCCCCAATATTATTCTTAAAGCAGAGGCTCAAAGAAAAAAGAAAAAATGTTAGCTTAAATCTAAAAAACCTAGATTAAAAACCCTAAAGAAAACAGAGCCCAACAAATCAGACCCTGCCCTAGCCTAGTAACAGGGACCCAAGATGAGGCCCAACACATCAGCCGCAAACCATGAACCCGGCCAAACCCGCCTGGATGCCTGCTAGAGTACTCGCCATTGACCACCAACGCCACCTGCATCCACCACGTCGATCTAGTCCAGAAAAGAAGGAAGAAGCCCGCGTCCTTCAAGTTCCAGCCAAACCGGAAGGAGCAGCGACCACACGACCAGGAGAAGACCACTGCGAAACTAGACGAGTCCGACATCCACCTCCTCCACCGCTCGAACCCAGCGTGCATGACCTCACCCATCGTCTCACAAGCCACTAGAAGCTCCAGATCGGACCCGATCCAGGGCGCTTATTTGCCCCCACTCAGAATACCCAACCTGAAGGGGGAGCAGAAAAGTAGGAGACCCGTCCGAAGACGACATCAAGGAGACGCGTCGTCGAAAGGAGAGAAGAAAAGGGAAGTGACGGCTGTTCCTCGAGAGAGACGAGAGAAACAACCCTAAGAAAAAAAATATATGGGATGTGAGTCGTGGTATGTTGATTAGCTAGCCTAACTAATACCGTAGTGGTCATGGGTTCAAATTCCTAATGTCAGAGGTTGAGGTACGAGTTATAGTGTCGTCCTAAAAAAAAAAATCAATACTATAGCCTCTCTCTCTCCCCACATACAAGTTCTTTCCTCTCATTGCTTTAGAGCCTTGGCTATCTAGGGAAATATGGCTGCTGGCTCTGAATCAAAACAAGGATTCAAATTCGTTAATTAGTACCAATTCATGAACAAAAATTCACATGCGAAGATGCGAAACTTCCCGAGTTCCATCCAGTGACTGTAAAAAAAGCTGTATTAGTTGCGTGTTGTTACTTGTGTAAAGAGAGGAAAGCGATTCATTCACAAAAAGCTATGTTAAGTAGGGATGGGAGAACATCATATGTAACACATACACATGGAAACGAGAATAGAATTGAAACTAATGACATTAATATTATTGATCAATTCAACTAATTACTAAACATCGACTTGGGCGGACTAATCACGTTTGTCACTACTACTACTACTTTTTTTTTTTTTCCACTTTATAAATAAGAGGATCAAAGGATTTTACTACTACTACTTGTTGTAACAAACTATTTATTATCTAAAACTAATTAAACAAACTAATTGTTTGAAACGACTACTAGCTCGATCTCCAAAGTTGTCAACCTTGATAGTTCTTCTCGCACTTGTTGTAGCAAGAACCCAAATAGTTATTTCCTCTATGAGCATCTGCATCCAGCAAACATATATCACAAACTTAATTTTAGGATAAAATTAACTTTATGAGAATACACATATCAAAGTAATGAAATTGCAATATATACCTGAACCAGTTAATTTTGTTTTAGCAGCAAACTTATAAGCACATCCAAGTGTACAATGATAGAGCTCAGGCTTCACATTCCCCTGGTTCATGGTGCACTCTAGCATGCATGTACCAAAACAAATAGCTCCACCAAAATGAATTTTGGGAAAGCGAAACTTATCAGGTGAAATCAGGGATGCCTTGCGACCAAAACACTTAGCACCACATTGAATGGCACATAGACCTATATCAACTAAACCCTCCGGTTCAGCAGAACCCGAACCATCTGATGATGGCGATGGTGGATTTGGAGACCGAATCGGAGGCGTTGCATGATCATCACCTTCAGTATGAGCAAGAGCTGCTGCTGCTAGCACTAGTACTAGAAGCACGATAATGGAAACCCTACCGTCTGTTGCGAATGCCATGGCTAACAACTACTCTAGCTCTCTATATTCTTTAGCTATGAACTTTGGTTATGATCCATGTTGAACAGAGATTCGGTATTTATAGCATATTGCTGGTCTAGGGTTCTTCGTCCATGTATGGTAATATTAGTAGAAAATATTTGAGAGCACATAATTCATAATTAATTAGTTGGATAAGATTGTGGTTGGCTGGAGATTGATCATGTATGCTAATCCAATCTTGCTACGTACAGAATAATTCGATCCATTATTCCATGCACGATGAATATGAACAAACGACATGATGTATATACCTACATGTATCTATAATGTACATAACAGTATTGATCAATGCTAAGCACCAATTTGATTTAATTATCATCAAAGATTCATTTAGCTGGATAATTAATATGACAATCAAGCTATTGTGATTTTTAAATTGATTGACGGCCTGATTGACATGGATAAGGTATATATTTATGGTACAATATATCATGAATTTACAAATTTTACACCACCTTTATTGATGGATTGGGATAGCTTGTGATTGACATGATTGTATTAATGGAAAATTTTTTCCTAATTATCTAATCTTTCATTAATTTGTGTAATTTAGTATTCAATTAGCTAGCTTGATAATGCTTGCAAGCAATCTAGCGACTTAAATTTTTTTTGGTTGATTGATGGCTTGTTGCATGAGAAATTTGTTCAGGTAACCGCCAAAGCATGGATATTCGAAAGATTCTTGAATAGTTGTCGGGTCCGATAGGTTAAAAAAAAAATAATAATAATAAAAAAAAACCTGTTATCAAAAACCTTGATTTTTCATCTAAAACTGTGGAATTTTGGCCACCATCGCATTTTCTTATTTGCTTATTAAAAAAATTCACACTTAGATAGTAAGAATTTATGAAATTGAGGAACTTAAAAACTAAGACACAATCTTTTTTTTTTTTTAGGATTTTTCTAAGTCATAAAACAATACAAATTAAATAGGAGATGTGCAGCAAGTACTGAAGTTCATAATCTTATTTATCAAACAAAAGAACTCCTCAAAATGGTTTGCTATTGTACATAAACTCGGTTTGTCTGGGATAGCTCTTCATGTTTTTGTTAGCTTACGCTTCTTCTATTGCAGGTGTACAAGCAGTACGTGATAAGTCTGCTGATATCAGCTGTTTGTATCCAGCACATATGTTTGACTGTTTGTATACAGAGCTGGCCTAGCCCAAGGCAGATAAGCAACTGCCTTATGCCCTTGGGTAAAGGCTTCACTTTGAAACAAGTCATTTGAACTTATACAGGCCTTGCAGAATTAGACCTCTTACCTTTGATTTTTTCTCTCTTTCTTTCTTGTATATTTTGTAATTGTCTATCTTTGGCTAACTGAAATTAGGCCTCCATATACAAGTTATGGTATTCTTATTTTCATAGTTGAGACCCAAAATTATTTAGTACAAGACTTCGTTTGTAAAATAGCAAGGATGCACTAATATTAAACTAAAAAAAGGAAAAAAAACGTTATTATTTTTACCTTAAGCCTCATTTACCATTGAGACGGCCCTGTTTGTATCTACCATTGTATTATTGTAATATAAACATACATACATACATACATACATGCGCTCTCCCTCTCTCTCTCTCTCTCTCTCTCTTTCTCTGTCTACACACACACATATAAGTTCTTATTTAAAATTAAAATTGCTAGTTTGCTTGCAAGCATAATCAAGCTGGCTAATTGAATACAAATTACACAAATGACAGATTAGATATATAATTAGGACAATTATTTCCATTAATACAAGCATATGAATCATAAGCTAGATCAGCCCAAGGAGACGCAATAACAATCCTTAATGACGAGCGATTCCACGGAAGCTTGAATGAAATCTTCTTGTGATGATAACCTCATAATTAATAACATGTCTTGGATCGAGTAATTCATCTCAATCCATCAACACAGGTGGTGTAAAATTTGTAAATTCATGATATATACCTTATCTATGTCAATCAGGCCGTCAATCAAATTTCTTGATTGTACGCCATATTAATTATGCAGCGAAGTGAATCTTTGATTGATAAATCAATAGATACATGTAGGTATATACATCATGTCGTTTGTTCATAATCATCGTGCATGGCATAATGGATCGAATTATTCTGTACGTAGCAGGATTGGATTAGCATACATGATTGGATTACCACAATCTTATCCAACTAATTAATTATGAATTATGTGCTCTCAAATATTTTCTTCTAATATTACCATACATGGAGGAAGAACCCTAGACCAGCAATATGCTATAAATACCGAGTCTCTGTTCAATATGGTTCATAATCAAAGCTCATATATAGCTAAAGAATATAGAGAGCTAGAGTAGTTGTTAGCCATGGCATTCGCAACAGACAGTAGGGTTTCCATTACCGTGCTACTAGTACTAGTGCTAGCGGCAGCAGCTCTTGCTCACAAGGAAGGTGATGATCATGCAACGCCTCCGATTCGGTCTCCAAATCCATTATCGCCATCATCAGATGGTTCGGGTTCTGCTGAACCGGAGGGTTTAGTTGATATAGGTCTATGTACCATTCAATGTGGTGCTAAGTGTTTTGGTCGCAAGGCATCCCTGATTTCACCTGATAAGTTTCGCTTTCCCAAAATTCATTTTGGTGGAGCTATTTGTTTTGGTACATGCATGCTAGAGTGCACCATGAACCAGGGGAATGTGAAGCCAGAGCTCTATCATTGTACACTTGGATGTGCTTATAAGTTTGCTGCTAAAACAAAATTAACTGGTTCAGGTATATATTGCAATTTCATTACTTTGATATGTGTATTCTCATAAAGTTAATTTCATCCTAAAATTAAATTTGTGTATATGTTTGCTGGATGCAGATGCTCATAGAGGGAATAACTATTTGGGTTCTTGCTACAACAAGTGCGAGAAGAACTATCAAGGTTGACAACTTTGGAGATCGAGTAGTCGTTTCAAACAACTAGTTTGTTTAGTTTCAGATAATAACTAGTTTGTCAGAATAAGTAGTAGTAGTGACAAACGTGATTACTGATTAGTCCCCCCAAGTCGATGTTTAGTAATTAGTTGAATTGATCGACAATATTAATGTCATTAGTTTTAATTTTATTCTCGTTTCCATGTGTGTTATATATGATGTTCTCCCATCCCTACTTAACATAGCTTTTGTGAATGGACTGGTTTCCCTCCCTTTACACTGGTAACAGCACGCAACCAATTTAGCATTTTTTACAATCACTGGATGGAACTCGGGAAGTTCCACATCTTCGTCTGTGAATTTTTGTTCATGAATTGGTACTAACAACGTTGAATCCTTGTTTTGATTCAGAGTCATCGACCATATTTCCCCAGATAGCCAACCGTCAAACCAAGTAAAGATCTTTGAATAGTTATGGGGAATTTTTTTTTTTTTTTTTTTTGAGAATGAGGGGTCTGATATGTTAAAATTAAGAGAAAAAAGAAAAAAAGAAAGGCTCTTGAAAACCTTTATTTCTCACCTAAAATTGTGGACTTCTGGCCAAAATGGCATTTTCTTATTTGCTCACTAAAATTCTTACACTCTCGAATGGTAAGAATTTATCAAACTGAGAAACTTAAAAATTAAGACACAATTTTTTTTTTTAATGGATTTTTCTTAGTTATGAAACAATACAATTTCAAATAGGAGATGTGCAGCAAGTACTGAAGTTCATATAATCTTATTTATCAAACAAAAGAACTCCTCAAAATGGATTGCTGTTGTACATAAACTCAGTCTGTCTAGGATAGACTACACAAAATTTAAGTAAAGATACTAATCCTATAAGCCTATCAAAGCACCCCTCTTAAAAATTTGGGGTCTCCGGCCATATGCATGGCAAAAGGTCTTCAAGCAGCTTCAAAACTTATGAAATCCCCACATGCTAGCAAATATCATAAACAAAATTGCACCCACAACTACTCTAAACAAGAAGGCAAATGACCAAATATAATGGCCAGCAGGAGAGGCCTTCAAGACCACAGAAGGAACCTTTTTGCCTGTCAAAATGCTGCCCATTGATGTGATATTTGGTGTGGCGGAAATAGTCTGGGTACTGGACTCGACAATGAGTGTCTCCAGGGGTTCATCCAAAGCATTACCAGCATCAAAAGCAGTATCGCTACTAGCTATCTTTTCTGGATCTCTTGACTCCTGCAAGCAGCATTAAAAGGATTATCAACCCCAGAACAAATCTCACCAGATTTTGACATTGTTTGCGCTTCTCACCTCCACGGCTATTAGTTTTCTTTCATGGTCTTCTGGTCTATAATGCAGGTTTTGAGACATATTCCTGCACTGAATTGACCCTATTTGAAGTTTATTCTGGTACATTAATCTTCTTGGAGCTTCACCCTGTGTCATAATACTCTGTCTCACAGTGCTAGTTGGAGGTGTTTGGCGAGTCATAATCCTAATTCCAGTGCCACCACTGGGACTGAGAAGTGCATTTGAATGATTGCTTGACACCTCAACCCTGGAGGATTGTTCTGCAGAAAACAAATGGCAACACATTAATTTCATAACATTCATCTAGTAAAGAACCCACACATCTCCCACACTCATTGATGTCAATATCCGAAGATTCATACCATAATTTTGTGGGGTTGTTGCAATCTGCATGGGGCCCTTTCTATCAATATTCCCCTCCAACCAAATAGGGGTTTGAAGCTCTTCCATGTACTGTATGAGACGAAACAATGGAAAATTAATTTTTTGAGATAATCATTTAAAAGAACATCACACAGAAATAAAATATTTTTGGTAAATTCCGTAACCTCGACAATGTCAGATCGGAGGCAAAACTAGGAAAGGGCACATAGTCATGCAAAAGAAAATTATCTTGAAAGCTTCTACTCACCAGTACTTCATTCAGTTTTGTGTCTGCATCATTGCATGATCCATTGTTCTTCATGGAGACAACATTCTTGGTCTCACAAATCTGAGTGTCCAAATCTTCGGAGCATTCCTCTGAACTGTTGAATATTGTGCTCAGGAACTCAGAAAATTCTGCATCTTGATCATTGCTGTCATTAGGAAACTGCAACCCTCTATGACCATTGTTTAAGCCATTGCTACCAGGGTAACAATGCTCCACTTCCATATGTGAGTGCATAGGGGAAAAAAGTGGCTCTTCCTCGGGGTCATAAAATCTGCTTAAATATTCCTCGAGCGGCAGATCCAGTTGATCTGGTCCATCATAATCATTGCAGCTGTTGCTAGGGCACTCACTAATTGGTAGAGGGTCTGATGCCGTTCCATCACAATTATCGGCATTAGTACATTCTGCTCTAGTAGGAAGCTTTTCAGGTTGCACTTGACATGATGGTGATGGTGATGGTGATGGTGGAACCAGTGCTTGAGCAGACTGTGTGTCTTCAAGAGGAGATTTGACAACGCTAGGGGAGGATACAGCCGGTTCAGTTTCATCACAGTTTGAAATTTCGATACTCTCATCTTGTTTTTTAAACAGACGACAAAGGACAAAAGGACTCTGCATAATACAACACCAGAACCATCTCATTAATACTTTTGAACATCTAGTCATTTTATATGGCAGGTCAGTGATTTGTGCATGTGTGTGGTGGATAAGAGAAAACAAAATGCAACATAAATCCCTCCACTCCTGAACCAACTAAAGAATTAGCATGGAAAAAGTAACCTAATTTCTATGCAAAGAGACTCAAATAAAGGTTAAGACTTGTAAACTGCTTCTTACTACATAAACCATCAGCTTTCATGCCAACAAAGTTAACATATATGTATCAATGACCTTAATCGTTGTGAACTTCATTGGAGATTATGACGACTAAACTTTTCTTTTTTATTGCCTCCTTGCAGGCGACAAGTTCCATCAATCATGAAAGAAGATTCATACGATCCTTATGCGCATAATCAACAATTCCTCATTCAATCATCCAAATTACCAATTGGACACTAAGCTATCTTTACACCAAAGAATATATGAGATTTCACCGGACACTAGGTTAATTAGATTAGGAGGTTCTTGCTAAATTATACATTTTACATTTAATTGGTTTACCCAAAATGTGACCTTTTAAGACTGTGGAGTGCAAATCTGCTCAAAACAAGTAAAATGCTTATATAATAACTAACCAAAAAACTTATACAGGGTGAAGGAAAAACCAACCTGGCCAGGATGAGTGCCATCAAGCTCCTGCTGCGTAGCACGGTACTCGTGCATAACCCAATTCGTCCTCTTACCCTTGGGAGCACGCCCAGTATGGAAGACCAGGGTCTTTTTCATTCCAACCAAGTTTGCTCCAGACTTGATTCTACGATCTTTACCGGTAGCCTTCCAGTACCCTGCACTTGTAGCCCTGTTCAACCTGAACCCATTTGGGTACTTCTTGTCCTGTGGACAGAAGAAGAACCACTCCGGATCCTGTGTCTGTATCACTGACAAATCTGCACAAACAAAAACACAAATCTTTCAACATTTAGCAAGAAAAAAAAATTAAAACTTTGAACACCCAAAACAACTGATAATTCAAGAAAGTGCACTTCATTTTCGCTACTTGTTCATTCAAATTACTAAATGATCAAATCTTTTTCCACTAACCGATCAAAAATTCTCACTGATTACTCATTTCTTGCTAATTGTTCATTCAAATTACAATCTTTTTCACTTGTATGCCTCTAATTCTCAAAAGCTCAAATCTTTTCTACCAACTGTTCATTCAAATCAACCCCCATTAACAAAAACAGATCAGAAATTACAGCACAAGCTGAAAAATTTTACCAGGCAAATCCCAGGGCTCCCATTTGCAAACATCAATTTCCCGAATAACGCTGACTTGTTTATCATTTCCATTGATTTTCGATCTCAGATAAAAATCAATAAGCTCCTCATCCGTCGGCCTGAATCTGAATCCCAGAGGCAGAGAGGACAGCGACACCATTCCCAAATCCATCACCATTCAACCCAGAAATTAAGAGTCAATCAATATGCAAAAGAAACCCCTAAATTAAACCCTAGAAATCAAATCGATCAGATTGGGAATTGGGGATTCAGGTCTGGCCCATCAGCTTTTTCTTTGTTCTTTGAGTCTGAAAAGAGAGAACTCAACTCAGCTCTGAGCGAGCGTCCTTCGCTTTTATATGCACTGGACTCTTAAGCAAGCCGCGTTTAAATTCCGAGTGGAGACCGCGTCGGATTAAATCTAGGGGCGTGCGTAATGCCACCGGTTTTGATCATAATTTCGGTAATACCACTGTCTGTCTCGAAACAGATTCAAAGCACCTACATGCACTTTTAGTAAAAATAATTTCGCTCATTGGGTCACTATGTCAGACAATATTGACTGCTTTTCTATGTTTGTTTCCACCAATTAGGTTTGAAAACAGACATAGGCGACTCGGTCAGTTCGTAGGTCAGGAAACTAACGCACATAGCGTTCCAAAGTGACCCAAATCCAAATAGTTGAAATAAACATTTAAAAGAAAAAAATGAACAGTGTTTAATGTAGTGACCTAATGACATAACGACCATGTTTCAATTACTTAACGGGTGAACTTGCTCTAATAACATACAACTAAATAACATCGAGTACACTTTCTAATTACTAAAAAAAATTAATTTCATCGATGGTTAATCCAGCACTGCTGAACTATCGATCGTAGAAAAAAAATTGTGTCTAACTCCTAAGAACAAGTTCACCCGTTGGGTCACCGGGTCACTTACTATTCAGTGCTTTTTAGTGTATATTTTCATTCTCTGGGTCACGAAATACACTGTGCTCGTGACCCAGGGCACAAATACACTGTGTAGGTCACCATGGTGACCCAGAACATTGTACAGGGTGACTCAGGACACGAAATACACTGTGCTTGTGACCCAGAGGATAAAATTAACACTAAAAATCAGTGAATAATGGGTGACTTGGTGACCCAACGGGTAAACTTGCTCTAAGGAGAACTTATGTTAAAAAAAAAAAAAAACTGCTAGAGAAAACTAAAGGACAGGGAGTGTAGTTTGGAGAAAGAGTAGGGGTATAATGGATAACTGACGAAGCGTCGCAACGAAGGTAACGCTGGAGGGGTTGTGTAAGAAAGCCAATGAGGTACGGACACGTTATCAGAGTGCGCTTACCTGGAAGTTGGTCCCGGTTGAGGCTGCTGCCCTGGAAGGTGGTCCCGGTTGAAGCTGCTGCCGACGCGTTTCATCCACATGTCGATCTCTGACGTTACTTAGAAATTTTAATTTGTCTTTTTCCATCTTTTTCTTTTTATTATCATTTTCAGTTCTAATTTTGGGCGATGAAATTTGATTGTGGGGTGACGCAATGACGAGAAAAATGAGATGGCGACTGATTTGACCCGATCATCCTATGCCCATTGGATGTGTGACATGATGGTATATGAGAAGATTGCGTCCATCTAAAGCTAACCATGTAACTATATCCAAAAAAAAAAAAAAAAAGCTAACCATGTAACAACAAACTGTATTTGTAAACATTAAAATTTTATTATAAAGGATGTGCGTTTAATTGTTTGTGTTCTAATATGTACAAAATATAACAGAATTTTATAGTAACGATCTAATTTCTTTGACAATAAAGCTCAAAATCAATAAATTAATTCATTAATTTCTCTATAACTCAAAATTTACGGATAGCGAATTATTAAAACAAAAAAAGAACTAAAACTTTTTAACTTTCTTTTGTTGGACCAAATGCATCTAACTATAATACTTTGGATATTCACATAATATCTCTCACAATGAGGAAAGCTTGGAATTGTATCATAATAAACAATTAAGCTTAGAATGGGGTAGTCCACTTTATACTTTCTAAAAGATTACCACCCACCTCTGGTCTCGTGAGCTTTCTAGTTGATGATCATACATATAAATATGTTCATCAACAAATTTTAGTTAGGATTGAAACTTTTTAATGTTTCTTTTTCAATTAGGATTCCAAAATATTCCACACCCTTTGGCTTTTTGCTTCATTTTTCTCTTATAGTACAGAGATGCACATATTCATTTAATCCCAAATAGTGTGAACATAAAGAAAAAAGAGGTGAATATAGCTTTAGTGATGACTATATATTACTGGGTGTGGAAAGTGATTTGAAAATGGATAAAGGGACGGCCTTTCTAGTGTCTCTCTAAGTTTAAGTGCTCAAATGCCTTTCTAGTGTCTCTCTAATCTCAAATTATTCTTGTTACGTGATATTTCATATGCAAAAAAGCCGGAAAGCAAAAGGGGAGACACAATTTCATCCTTATCTCGTATTATCAATTCTCCACTTTTAAACTTTTTTTTAGCCAACTTGCGCATCATGCGAGAAGAACAAAATGAGCGGCTGATTGAGATTAAGTGATTACACTTGGCCTATTACACTTCAAAATTTTCTTTTTGTTCGGAACGGAACTTCGACGAAGTTGCCCAAAATCCGGGCATGAAAGATTGGAGAACAACAGAGATCAAGGCAAAAAAAAACAATATTACTCTATGAGTGATTTTAAATACAGATGCCTAATTACTTAATATATACCCCTCATATTTTTTTTGGTCCAACTTTTACTTTAGACTTCCATTAATGCCCCCGTAGTTTTATTAAAGGAAAAAAAGAAAAAAGTCTTTAACGAGACGTTGAACACACACCCAAGAACAAGGAGAGATGTCACTCATTGTGGTTGAGATCTGGGGTTATTATGGTAAAGAACGTTGCAAGTTGCAACACAATCTGAACTCTGAAGAAACCACTTCCCTATCATGAGACCCCAAAAATTGTAACAACGTGGAGAGAGACTAAGATTGTTTTGAAACCCTAATTAAGTCTTAGTCTTGGCTATTCTATGATTGGAAGCCACCAAGGTCCCAACAATTGAACAAAGAGAAGTGCTCCTGGCCAACAATAGTTCAAGAAGGATCTTTCTCTGGCCAAAGGGAAGACGACCACCACCAGATGTCCAGATCCATCACAGTTGGATCCCTCGGCCATGACCCAATTTTGTTTTTTTGTTCAACTTTGATTTTTTTTTTTTTTAACTTCATTTAAAGGGTAAAATGGTATTAAAAAAAAAAGGGTGTGTATTAAGTGTTTAGGTATGAGTATATAAAATTTCTCTTACTCAATGATATCAAAGTACGGTTGTTTGGATATAAATTAACTCTCATCTGTTGGTGAGGTATGTTCTATTAGATATTTGGAATACTGATATGATAGAGGTTACGGCCTTATGAGTCGGGTTCAGATCTCATTGATATCATGAAATAGACAAAAATTGTCTTCTCCACCATCATATGATCGTTCAACAATCACTTTACAATCTTTTGATATTTTGGGAAGCTTTAAAATCCGGCGATCCCAAAATTTATCTCTCTTTGAGTCACAACAGAATGAAATAACTATCTTCTTCAGGACATGCGCATTCCTTAACAGACTCTTGAGTGCATTGTATGACTCTTTTCCATCAGATATATGAACTTCGATGATCTTTAGATGTGAACGGGAACATGGCGGCATCGGATTTATATCATCTTGGTCAAGGGGTAGACGAAAAACCTGTGTTTCATCACCAGAAAAAAGAAGAATACGTTTTAGGAAGTTACGCTACGTAACATGCATAGAATACATAACCAATGTTATAGCATCTGAAATACGTATACCCATGAAGCTTTAAGCACTTCTAGACGAGGAGAGTTCTTCAGCAGCTTCATCAGTCCAATGTTAGAATTGAGCACCAAACTTCCATGAACATAGCCATTTACATCCAAACGGGTTAGGTTCTTGAACATGGGCGTATCATCCAAGAGCTCTCCTACGCCTTTTGGAACCTAAAAGTTAAGGTCAAGTATGATAAAAGAAAATTAGTACAAACTGCCATATGCATGCCTTCTCAAGCGATGTTGCATTGTACAAGTAATGCTCGTTGAAAAAGTCACCATCATAAATAAAATCTGTCAAGTTAGGTCCGAAAACCGCTATCCGGCAGCCATGAGGCTAGGATTAGTATAACGGAAGTGCACACGTTCGAATATAGTCAGTCTCAAGAGCTTGGGTGCACAGATATTGATAAGCTGGAAATCCGACCAACGGCAGTCATTGAGGGTTAAATCTTCAAGCACCGGGCAACTAGAAAACAACTGGTTCGTCGAGTGCTCATTTAAGAATCGAACATTTCTAAGATTCAATGTTTTGAGATTCGAAAAATATATTGTAGCGGGAAGTTCGAGGGAAACGATCCCTCCTATACTAAATTTAAAATGCACAAGTGATTTGCAAGTAAACAAGCAGTCAGGTAGCACATTGTGTTCATCACTTGAATTGAGAAGCAAGGAAACATCTTGAACATTACGCATTACTAGCTCCGTGATCCAAGACCTCAAGAGGGCAGCAACGATTCCATAATGACGAACTTCAAAACCAAAGCTTCTCACGAAACCTCGAAGGTGGATCTCCCTTGCTACATAATCCCCAACCTGTTTCCAAAGGTTTTCTTTTATAAACCAGAAGCAGAAATCATCGAAGACGAGGTTGGGAGTGAATGTCCTTACGTACTTCCACCGTTTTGACAATGTACTCGTTCTAACTGCTTCTCTTTGTTTCCATGAAGGATAAGATGTGGCCAAGAATGTCATCACGTAAATCACTCAAATTCTTGGCATTGTCTTCAAGCTTTTCAGGTGCAATTTGCAAGTTTGCTTCAGAGGTATTACGAGCCATGATAACAACAACATGGAGCAGCAGCAACAACAACCACAACAACAACAATAGACAACGGCAAAATAGGGAATAGCAGAACACATAGAATTTAACGAGCAGCAGAGCAAACCAGGGCCGATGGTGGTTTAAACTTTAAAGCTGACTGATTTAGAATTGTTGAACGGCAGGGTTGGATTCTTAATATATCATGGTTCTGAATCATTTGGGGCTTCTAAAACAATACTAAACAATGCGGAGGTATAAATTTAGGATTGATTTTGATACTTAACGATGAGATTAATTAGGTGCCCCTTATCCTATTTGAATATTACTTGTTACTCCATATTGGAGAAGACCTAGACTTGGTATTGATGAAAAGCCCATAATTTTAAGAGACCAATTTAGTTTTAATTCTATGATAGACAAGCCATGGCCTCTGACCTAGCTTATGTTTTGAGGTTTTATTGTCTGTGTGAACAATTACTTGACATGTACGTTTGAAGCTCTGCTCAAAAGAGTTCAAAGCTATTCAAGCTTTCTAATAAGTAGTGACAGTTGCATCTTAATCAATAAGTATTAAAGTCACAATTGATTTAGCTTTCTGTCCTCTATGATTGTCACTAAGGCCATCTGGTTTGATTAGCAGAGCTAGAACCTATATCGCGCACTCTGTAAATTCAAATTTAACCATAATGTAAACTCTTGTTGCTCTTATAGTATATATGTCAATCTCTGTTGCAGAGAGCAAAATCGTTTACAATGTGATTGTGTGTTAACACTGAAGCTGAGTGCAGTCGAAGTACAAAAAGGGATCCTAATATGTTAGATATCATCATACTACAAAAATGAGAAGCCTACATATATGCACAGCTACAACTCTATATATAAAGTATACATATATGTACAGCTACACTGCTCTATCTTTCTGTTATTCTTTGCTTCCTTTTCTCAAATTAAGGGGCTCAACGGAAGGCAAAATGGAATTTCCCGTGATGTGGTTGCCAGTTCAATTTAGCAGCTGCAGATCAGAGGGCCTATGCTAATGTGTTTGTTGGCACTGATGTAGTCAATACTGGTGTATGAAAGATGGAGGTTCTGAGAATGGCACAGGAAGAAAGGCTCAACATCAAGATGCACATTGATCAGACTTATTTTTCCTTTCTTTCTATTCAGCAGGTTTGGCTCCATTCCAACGATCTGGCTGTAAGGTTGATTCCAATCAATGAGATCGTTTATGTACTAGTCTTGCTGCCAAAGTTCTGCTCCAATTTTTGGTCAGGACTCAAGTGATCATCTTGCTGCCAAAGTTCTACTCCAATTTTTGGTCAGGACTCAAGTGATCATCTGAGAGCATGGCATTCTTACTGGTGAGAAAACCACAGTGAGTCGTGCATGATCAGAAAGAGAGTAGTCTTCGGGCCACGTTCCTTTCTCCGCTTCGGGAGGGAAAAGAACTGCATTTTTTATACTGAAACCAATTGCTTGATCCTGAATACCATTGGAGCCAACATCCCAGATGTCATTACCACCATCTGTTGGATTCCAAATTCGCTGCTGCAAGGCCAAATAGTCTCAGTCAGTAATAATGGTTCTGAAATATATTGATTACTTAATAGCCTAAGCCGACTGATTCCAGGAAGTAAAAATGGAATGTGGGGATGCATATGAGACAGATAAAGCCAAGACATATTAGTTGACATAATGTACCTGAAACCCTCTGTAATCAAGAATACCATTGCCATCTATGTCTGCTTGAACCCACAAATCCTTGGTCTCTTCAAGGCTAAGTCCATGGCAATGACCAGTCAAATTAAGCTGCATAATATAAACCAATAGGCATATTTACTAACAGGCAATTATTAAGTTGAGAACAATAGGAAAAGTAGAGAAATGAAAATCAGTTACAATTGACATCGCACCTGTCGGAGGGCTTCACAGAAGCCAGAATAGGTAATGTAATCACCAGGGTTATCAGCCTTCAGAAAGGCAAAGGCATCACTTTCTGTCAGTGAAGCTCTTCGTAGTAGATACTGGAAATGCGTAAATTTGAACCATTAGAGACTGAAAGAAAGGCTTTTGGTTTAAAGGATATTAAGTTTCACGTAACATTTGAAAGTAATAACTTCATTCTTTAGAATAAACATAATGCAACTGATAAGAGTACAAGATCAAAGAATAGGTCCTGCTGACCTTGAACATGCCAAATACTGCTTCACTCCAACTTGTTTTTAGCAGTTTCCGGTAACTGTTTGGGTTGAGAAGCCATATAAAGTCAACCCCACATATGTTTCCCCGATGGTTTCGGTGGCTAACCCACTGTAGGAAGAATGAAAAACGTCAGTGACAGGCACAAGAAAATTTATCAGATTATTTGGGGTAAAGTTGAAGACACTGACCTTTTGTGCATCTGCATCGGTGTAATGATGAGCAGTATCATAAGAAGATACAAACCCCTGGGACCTAAGAAACTTGTAAACATGTCCACGTTTGCTTCCATTCCAGTCACCACAGAGAATGATAGGCATGGGGTTAAGTTTTTTCTCTTTCTGATAAGATTCCACATATTGTAGGATTTTGTACACCTATAATGAGAGAGAGAAAATGTTGTCAGAGGTATACACCCTGAGTTACAAGTAATCACTATAATGATATTGCCATTCTGTATGCATAGAATAGAAGATATGAAATGGAGGATAAAGTTACCTGATGCAATCGTACTATACACAAACTTGAATCATGAGGAAATAACAAATGGGTATTCACAATAAGCATTTCCTGCCGAATATCATTGTTTTGAAACTGTGAAATTGGGCAAGCTAATTCAACATGTAACAACTGAGCAACACGATCTCCACAATCATGGAAGTGCAACTCTTGATAATTTACAACTCTAAAGTAGTCCTTATGCACCGCGGTCAGCAAACCTGTACAGTGCAGTGGAAAAAACTTAAGCTGATGTATAACGGGTCTATGCTTCAGAGGCTATTGCAGAACAGTAGTCTTAAATAAGGATACACTGAATCAGCTGAGCTTAAGGGGCCAATATTAACAGTTGTAATCAATTCTCTGTCTAACCAAAGCAAAGATGTTACTTTCAAATTCTATCTGTTCAGTTGACATCAGAAATTTTTTTCCTCTCTCATTTTTAGGTCAGGGGTCAACATCAATATAAACAGAAGGAACAGTTGCTTCATATCCCAACAGAACCAATTTTTTTCCCTTTAATCTTCAATATAAATTAACTACCTTCAATAACTTTTCCCATCCCAGCTATGTTTTCTAAATTTATCTCATCAATAACAGATGATGGTCATCTTTTGTTGGAACTTTCCAACGAAACAAGCACTAATTAGTTTCAAATTCTGAAAGTAATCTAAAATGGGATGTAGGATGCTATAGATCTTTCAATGAAAGAAGACATACCATCGCCGCGGTTGTTGGTCCTCCCTAGCTTAAAATTGATATAACCAGCATCACCAAGTCTCTTCTCATAAATGTTCACTAGCTCTTCATTCCCAACCCAGAATTCCTGTCAACACCAAAGAGAAAGAGATACATATTCACCATGTTAGTATTAGGGCATCAAAAGGTTATGAGTACTCCTAATCTAATTTCAACAATCCATTAAAGGCTTAAGAAACTCAAACCTGAAGACAAATAATGGAAGATCTCTCAGCCAACAAACAATCCAAAATCATGTGATTCCTGGCCAGCCAATAAGCTCTGTGATCGCTTTCCCTACAATCTGGGTCCTGTCAAAACCCCACAAAAATTATAGCACATGTAAACAACAGTTCATTCAAAAGGATTCAAATTGAGATTGCCCCCTTGTAAAAAAATTTATCCTATAAAATGTATGAAGAACAAAAACCAAGCAAAATGAAGATCCCCATTACCAGATTATTGACCATCAATGAAAAAAGAGACAATCTATCAATACCCATTATGACAATCATTGAAAACAGAATGAAAGATTAGAGCTTTAGCTTTAATGTCAATGAATGATAGTATACAATACCTCATGGCTTAGGCGCTTGTAAATTGGAGCGAGTATGTTGAATGTTGTGCAGGTAATGCAAGGCTGTTGATGATGGCCATCTTTAATGGAAGAAGCAATTGCATAGCTTCCAATTCTTGACACCCTACCCTTCATCATCTTCGTCATCTTGTATAATTATTGTTGTTCTTTCTGCTCAAAACTCAACCACCTTCCGACTTATATAGACAAAACCATTACACACCCGCCCACAATATATAAAAAATGCCAAAGGGTAGCAATAGGGTTAACTTTTCAAAAACCAAAATCAATGGGCTTTCTAAGTAATGATGATGGTCTTTGATGTAAAAGAAGGTAAAACAAAACTGAATATGATTCTGATTCTGACTTGATGTGTAACAAGGGAAAGGGAAAAGAAAACAACGGAATTACCGGTAGGGAGGGGGGTTGAGCCTCAGCCTCTAACAAAACACAAGAATACGAAGAGACGAGAACACCACCACCACCACCACAACCACCAACTTGTTCAACTTGCCCTTGTTGTTGTTGTTGTTTTGGGGTTATGAAAGGCCAAGCTAGTTTATGTTGTCCTAATCTTGGCGAGCTTTTTGTTGATGTGATACATGCGCGCGAATATTAACTAAGAATTTTACAATTATGGATTTTACATGCACTGGTTTTTGGCTATGTATAGGAAATAGGGATTTTGGTATAGTTGGCAAATTGGGTGCGATGGAATGTCCATAAAAAACGACCATGCGCGCATCATTCGCCTTTTGCATTTCGAAAATTTGACTGTCTTTGACCATAAATTTAAGTATCTTCCTTCTATGTTTATAATCAATACGGTCTGTATACATAGTAATAAATTGACTTCATATCTATACTATTATTAAGAGAAGAGGCTTTGTTAGCCAAAACTGAAAATTTTGACAGATTTAACCCTGAAAGATTAAAAAACTTTGACATCAAATTAAATCACAAGGGTAAATAGGACAATTATAAAATAGATTTTATTAAGAAAATTGAAAAGAAATTATCCCACAACCTCCCATTTTCTCTCCCACTATTTTCTCTCTGCAATAACTACCCACTAAATCTATTTTCTTTTGCAGATAACTTTTTTTTTTACAATTAAAATTTTTCTTACACATGCAGAGCATGTGATTGCAGACTAGTATTAATAGAAAAAACAGCTATGTAATATACCTTATCTTTTAAAACTAAAGTATACCTACTTTTAGATATTTAATGAAATTATGACCACTTTTATCTAAAATATTATTGTTACTTTGTTCGTTATGGTATGATCACTGTTAGTATTAAAAGAAAAAAAGATGAGGTGGTGAGCCGAGAGGAATATTATTATTGTTAATGTTTATGCAAAGTTATGGGATTATAATTTAAGTAGCTAGCAGGCAGGTTGACAAACAAGGGACCCATAGAATTTGATTCTTCCATTACCATTTGACGAAAGTTCGATTGAAGGGTTAAGTTTTTATTCGAATGACAATGATGATTGAGATTTATATTTCTCATTACCTTTCTTGAGAATTCAATATGGTCATGGATGCTCCAAGAAAGTGTTCTTTCTTCAAGGAATTGATATTGATAAATAACTACGGAATCATTTGAAAAGGTTATGATTTTAATTTTTTTTTTCTTATTAGTCAATAATTATGATTAATTTTTCGTCTCACTTTATTTTGTCTGAAGTTTATGTTCGCGATTTTTTATCCTCAAATTTAAAGAAAGATTGTGACAAATGAAAGAATGAAAGAAATTGTATGCTATGTTAATTCATTAACGTACTTTCATATGCTTTATTTTAAAAATACGTAAAGTGTCTTGTCAATATAATTCTCTATTAACATATACAACATCATATTTAGATTCTGTTATTACCTATCTTTTTGAAGTGTATTCATTTCACCTACATATATATACGACATTGTCGATATGATATCATTGATTCTCCATTTCCGATCTTCTTTTCCTTCTCTTTTGTTGTTCGGAGACGATTTCTATAATTATAACCGCAAATATAGAATATATAGTTGTAATGTTTATAACAAAATCGCTGTGTTTCTTCCTTCTTTTCGGAGCCATTTTGATGAATGCCTTGCATGGATGATAGACATATATAGTAACAGACACGTAAAATTCTCTCTTATTTCGGCCCTCAAGGTGGCGGGACTCGACTCAATCCACAAAGAAGAGTGAGAATTAAAGATAGTAAGATTAGTTGTTATTTAACTTGAATGAATGAATCTAACCAGGAGACATAACTAGTTCAGTGATGGAGATATGGTTTTAACCTGACTCACATGTTTGTTGACTGAATTGAAAATAAAGTACAGTATACCGCGGGATTATAATATATTTTGGAATTCAGGTATGTGATCTAATTTCTACATTTCAAGATCAATGAAGCATGGGTTTGAATATGGACCAAATTAATTAAAGACTGATCTAGAATTCTAGAGACAGACTTATCATTTTAAGCTGGAGAGAATTAAGACGCGCGGAGAAGCCTTCAACATCTGCCGTGAGGGTTTCAAACACATAACGGCGGACTGATCGGATCGATATTGACTTATTGTCATGGGCTCATGGCTTCTAGAAAGGCGGCAAAATTAAATTCTTCTACTATTTTATGGGATAATTGGATAAGTCAATCTAATTTCAATCGTACATTAACTGGATCCATATACGAATTAACCAAAAGCATGACTAAGCAGATCAATTAGTTTAATCTGATGAAATTACTAGAAGTTAAACAATTGTGCTAGCTTCTGTTAGCTAGCAAGTTGAAGTCACGCACTGTCCAATCTCTCTATATTTTTAAAGGGAAGCTCGATCGCAATATATAAACAGAGATGATGTTAGTTTTATTGCTGAAGTGACAGTCCAACAAACCTTGCCGTTCACTAGTAAAAAGGCTTAGACACTGACTTTATAATCATGATGTATTAGTCTCATCGCTCACTGAAATCTGTGTGCAATGGTCATTGGCCACCTTACACTCACAGATTAGATTTCACTCGCAGTTTAAATTTCTGTCTCATTTAAAGGGGTGGCCATACACTCACACTCTCACTCTCCCAGATTAGATTTCACTCACAGATTAAATTTCTGTCTCATTTGATGGGGGTGGGCGGGTGGCCATTGGTCTTTACACACATATAATAAAAATCTCTGTGAGAGTTTTCTATGGGACTCACTTATATCTCAGTTTCTCATTTATTTTTTTCCATCAGATCAAAATTAGTGTGAATTATTCATCAAAGAAAAAATCAGTGTGAATTTTCAACCAAAGAAAAAATCAGTGTGAATGAATGGTTGAAATATTAATTGAATATATTTTCATATTTTTGTGGTAAATAATAATATTAATTAATAATTTGGTTTCTTGTTCTAGTTTGATTTAATGGTAATTGTAACAAACTAGTCATCGCTCTCCCAATCTGCAATTATCTTCCTTCACAACATCAAGTCTTCCATATATGCGGCAACATCCACCCCGAACACTCGAGATATCTCAGTTCATCTCATTCGTTATCCCACACGATATAAACATAACCAAACCTGAGAAAAAAATCAATATACCAAAACAATTATATTCAAAGTAAGATTAAACATGACTGACAAAAGAATGAGTTTTTGTTAAAATCAAAAAGAAAAATTTCAATCCAAGCTCCTCCGGATCCCTTATCTGAGAACAAAAGCCATTACCAAGATCATATAAGCAGCTAAAAAATTGCTCAAAGCCGAGGCTACAGAAACTGATAGTGCCACAGAAGTGATTTGAGATTTGGGAATGGACCTGAAATTTGAGATATGGAAGAGAGATCCTAGATCTGAGATCTCAGAGAAGAAAGAAACAACGAGATACATATATTAGTCCATGATTTCACACAAATATCAGTGAATATTATCTTATACAAATATTAGTCAATGTTTTTACAAGGATATCAGTGAATATTATACTATTTACACAGATATTTGTAACTACAATTTATTTCACGATTGAGATCTCAATTTGTTAACTTTAATACATACAGATTTCTCTATATATAGTTATGAAAATTATTCTATGCATATCAGTGTAAGTTAAAAATACTAATTTAACATCTCACACAGATATCTGTGGGGTCTTCTTTATTCACATAGATATCTGTACATACAATTATAATAAATATTTTTGTGGTCCCAATCTAACATATTAGATGCATATATACGTGTCAGTTAATCTTTCACATAGATATCTGTCTATAATGATCCTTCATACGAACATCTGTAGCTAATATAAATCAATATGATTAAAATCGGTGTGCATTGATTGTTTTGCTGGTAGTGTCATTCATAAATGTCTCCTAATTTCTAGGTTATCTCAAAACCTTGACTTGAATTTTCATTTGGGAAATTTGGCCATTTAATTCTTTGATATTATGCATGTTAATTTTGTGGTGTTTTAACCACGCTCGTACTTTTTCAAAAAAAAAAAAAACCACACTCGTATAACTATCGATGCATGCAGAAGTACCGGGGGGGTAACTTCTGCCTCAGCTGTTACTGAATACTGACAGCAAAGGTAGAGATTTAAATCCAATAGCTATCTACGAATGCCGTTCTGATCCATAAATGACTCAATTAATAGGGTCCTTTTGAAAGCTCTCACATGAAACTCATCTGCAGCAGCCTGTATTCACAAGAAGCATGCTAGGTTGCATTCATGTCCTACAATGGCTTTTCATATATAAAGTTCCATTTGGTGGAGAAGAATACACGCATATGTAGAGAATCCAGGAGCCATGGATGTCACTGAGGAACATAACAGGGGGAGAAAGAAGAGAGAGATCAGGCAGAGGCGGAGCGACAGATTTAGCCTTTCGGCTAGGTTGCCTGATGATGTTTGCGGTGTTTTTGCTGGTAGCATGTGTTTTGTAAAGTACACAGCAGACCCACTCTTTGATATGAGAGAGTCAATAGTGGAGATGCTTCGATATTCTCAAGGGGTTTTTGATTGGAAAGATGTTGAGGAGTTAGTATACTGTTACATTGCTCTCAACTGTTCAGATGTCCATGAAATTATTAGAGAAGCTTTTCTCAGTTTATTCTCTAATTAAAGTTGTCAAGTCTCATAATATTTTTCATAGCACGATCAATAGAGTATTGGCTGCCATGTCCGACGTCACTTTATAAGAATATATGGTACGATCTCAAAAAAAAAAAAAAAAAAAAAACTGCTGCCATCACTCTTAATTAAATCAGCTTAAGTTGTCTCGTGATTTTTTATCGTAAGTTTTCTTTATAATAAAAAAAAATATTTAGATAAGACATCGGTTTTTTTTTTCAAGAATATTACTCATTACTCCATATTAGAATATTATAAAAGATTTAATCTTCTTAATGATGAAAAGCCCGTAATATAGTAATAATAGTATTGGCATTATGAAAAGGGTCTTTTCCCGTATATCCAAAAAGCCTATGTATTTTTCCCAACTGCCCAACACTTTTGTATTACATTGTTGTTGATAGAAAAAGACTAATATGGATAGTTTTTTCAGAAAAATGTCTTTTGTATCCTATGTTGACCCGTGGTTTCTTTTGCAATCATATTCAACTTAAAAGAACAGTATTTAAAATGTCAAAAACAAAAACAAGACTAGCCTTCAACATGCCCAAGTTTTTCACCTAACGGCCTCCTGCCTAACGGTTACTTTAACAGGCGGAATCACTGCTGCTTGTCCTAATTTTTTTTGTTTTAAAACTGATTCTTTCAAGTGAACAGTAAAGTTTAGAACCTTAGATTTCTATAGGATGCATGCATTTAAATAGTAAAATATGAATGACAATTATCAATATAGAAATGCTATGACTACTATATTGGTTAAAGAAGTGGGTGAGTAACCATCTGAATTTATTTATTCAAATATATATACATGTTTAAACATTCAGAGCCTCATTCTTAGGTAAACAATAAAAGCTGTTTAGCTATCCATAAGAATGAGAACATATACTTACTTGTAATGAAAGCACACTACTTCATACTTAGACAGGAAGGGAAGCACACTGCTATACTATTTGAGAGAAGACTGTTTTGCTCAATTTTCTAAGTTTTAACTGATATGGGAATTATTCGATATTTGTTTCGAATGCCTTCTAAGAGAAGCTCCTTATATAGGGAGCGGAACACAAAATATAATTCAAAACAACAAATGTACATAACAACTCCGTGACTTTCTGCTTTTCTGAGTGCTCCTGATGATGGAGGTCGGATGGAGAAAAGCAAAAGCATGCAGGTGAAGTGTTTTTTACTTGCCTTTTGAAAAAGCAAAAGTAGCCTTTATAAGTCAAAAGTGCTATAGTTGCAATTTTGGTGTTTTTCTTCTTTCACCTGTGGCTTCACCCGTGATGCTACATATTCTCGTCTGTTTCTGAATTGTGGCCAAAGACAAAGGAGTTGTTGTCTGCCTGGGCCATTCTAACAGTGGTAGCATTATCTTCGACATCTGTATCAACATACATCTTATAGTGGTTGTCAGTTTCAAGCATTTCCACCCACTGTAAGCATGCCAGTGTCGAATCTATCTCTTTTCTGGTAAGAGATAGGAATAGGTCACTGTTGACTACGTCAGGATGATCGTAAGCAGTGATAATAGTTTTTTCTTCTGCTGCCAGGAAGGTATTGTTGTTATCTTCAAAGATGATCTTTTTGATGTATTCCAGGGTAATGGCCTTCGTCCATGGGATGCTTGAGTTTGGTTGGCCATTGTACCTAACACAGGCAGGCTAAAGATATTTCCTTTGAATAATTCACACATAATGATATGGAGAAATATACTCAACCTCACCGTTTGCTTTCTGAATCCATTCTAGAGGAGTGGATTTGAACTTTAGACGATATGTTAATCGTCGAGATTTTGTATAATTGTTCAAAAGATATTAACTATCGAAATGTCGAAATCTAGGACTCCAGTTACCCGAGGAACAGAAGGTTCGTAACTCTCGGAGTACGTAAGAGAATGCATCGGAATCCAGGTAGGGATTTAGGACTCTCCTCGGTTGGTGATTTTCTTATATATTGTTATTAAATGATGCATGTTAGTTGATATGGTTTGATTATGTTCAAATGCAATGCATACTAACAAAACCATGTGAGAAATGTGATGGCTTGAGAGCGAAGGGTGGCTCTGACTTCCTTGGGTTCGATCCCAAAAACCTCTGGAAGGTTAGTTACACCGGTCGGACGGTGAGCGATCGCAATGACGACCTGATCCGTGTGTGTAGCTAGGTAGTGGACGTTCTCGCTACGCTTACCTAGTGGTAAAGTAAATTGAGGTAAGGTCGTGTACTGGGTCTATGGGACCGACCATCTGGTAAGATTAAGCACGCGTATTCAATTTAGTATCATGCATCGATTTTCAAGTCAAAAAGTATTTTTATAAAGTTTGTCGTTCTTTTAAATACTTGGTTTAAGCATGTTTTCATACTGGAGCTCCAAAATCTATTTATCGGTTTCAAACCTAGTTGAGTGAGAGTTCCTATTGAGCAGCGAGGACGAAAGCTCACCCTTATAACAGTATGAATGCAGGTACGTACTGTGCACTGGTGACGGGACAGTAGTAGGCGGAGCTAGGTGTGCGGAAGCTCGGTAAATCATCGTTTGGATTTAATTTTTTAAAACTTTCTTTCTCGAACTTTGTGTTTCGAAGCTTGTTGTTATCTAGCCGCATGGTAAATTCAGTTGAATTCCCTTTCATCCTTATGTGAGCCTTTATCCAAGTTCTGGACGAACGAAATAGATTTTAGCAATTCAAATTTTCACCTCAAAAATATTTGTAGCTTCCGCTGTGTTTCCAAAAAAATGTTCAAACAAAATGCCTAGCGGTTCTCTAGTATGTAAATTGAGCGTTCGGTTTACGTTTTAGAGACTCGCGGCACTGTGACGTGCTTAAGCTGGTGAGGTTCAGCTTGGGGCGTTACAACAAACAACACATAAACCCAATTTTGAGCTACAGAAGAAAAATTACCCAATGTAGATTTACAAGATATCACAACAGTAGTAGTCATTTTACAAACAACACATATACCCAATTTTGAGCTACAGAAGAAAAATTACCCGAAAAGTCACTACACATTCAGAAGAAAACCAGTTTCCATCTTTGGACTCGAAAACCGTCTCCGGTGTGTTAACCATCTGGGGCTGGGTGCTCAAAGAGTTCCATATTTTCTCCCTCCTGAACAGAGAGAGAAAATTAAATCCAGGACCCAATGACCGAACAAAATATCCTCTCGATTCGACCACAGCACCAGAATGCTCCCTCACTAGCACTACATTGGGAAGCACCCTAAGAACCTTCCTCACCGAATCATAATCCCCGAGGCTGAGGTGCTCATCCACCCTATCAATGAACCTGAAAATATCCTAATTCTTTTTTTTTTCTTTTTTTTTCCTTGGGGAAAAGGAATCCTTATTGTATCAGAATATTACTCGGTACTCTAATCTTTGAAAAGATATAATCTTGAACCTATATATATGCAAGGGTTCATACTTTTTCTATATAGAAAATTACATAGTAGCACATGACCAAAGTTATCTACACAGAAAACCGACTTTGAAAAAGATTTATACAAATAAAGACATCAGCCCAAGCCCAAAAGTCAAATGATGCAAGTCTGACTCCTAATTTTAATGGAAAATGACCAAAATACTCAAGTTTCATCACAATTTACAGGCACTGCCACTGACCTAATATTCAATACAAAAAATGGACAACTCCGTTTCAAAAAAAACTTGAACGACGAATAGTTGGAAAAAAAAAACCTGAAGAATGAAGCCAACACCAAAAACCCCAATTTCACAGTAGTAGAAACCCCCGCGACGGAGCCAACGCAGTAGCAGATACGAATCAAATCCGTTCTTAGCTCGAATTTGGCTTCAATGGAGGTCAATAAGGTAAACCGTTACTCCAATTTTGCTGCCTCCGTCTATGTTTCTTCTAATTAGGATGTGAAAAGAGTGAGAGGAGGTTGGAGTAGTAGGAGTAGGAGTAGAGTTACTTATTGGGTTGCAATCTTTGAGTTAGGTTTTGGTTTTCAGCTGCATTTGGTAGTTTCATCCGTGCTCAGATGATAATGTTTGATTCCTTTGATTCTGTATATGTTAGTGTTTTTGATTTTATCACGTTCTGTTTTGGGATCTTGATTTGATATGTTTTAGTTTGGTTTGGTTTTGTGGATTGAATTGATGTAGTGGATGAGTGAGTCTTATTGGCTGCGTTATGTTGAAAGTGATACTTTAATTGCTTTTTCAATTGATATGGTCTTTTTCAATTGATACTCTGTTTTGGTTTTGTAATCTTGCTTCTGTTTGCATATTTGTATCATGAAAGTCATACTATTGCAACTGAAAGTTTAAGAAGGCCTAATGCGATCTGGGTTGTATAGAAAGGCCTTTTTTTTTTTTTCGGTTTCCTTAATCTTACAAATGGGCAGTACTCTTGAAGATTACAAATGGGCAGTAGTGGAGATGCTTTGAGAAAGAATCAGATTCTGCTTTACTCTTTGGACTTTGGTTTCTGTAGATTTGAGGGTTTTCTTTTCTTGCTATATGTTTTTAAACCGGAAAGCTGCTATCTTTTATGTTTAAATGGGTGGTTCCTAGGTTCTATTTTTTAAGAGTGACAAGTAGTTGTATCGATATATACTAGTTTCTTCTAGAAATTAAAAGGGGAAATTACTGGTCACTCCCTGTACTTTTAGGGCTTCGACAGTTCAGTCCCTGCTATCCTAATTTCAACAAGTTACTCCTCAAACATTCAAATCTCACACAATTTGGTCCAAAATGACTATTTTGCCCCTCCCTTCCTCTTTTTATTTTTTATTTTTCTCTCCTCTCCCCCCCTTTCTTCTAAAATTCATAATTAATTCATACGAACTCCGATATTTACGTTCCATATATGTACGAGATCGTATCAATGAGCTCTACAACTTTTATGAGGAAAGTTTTTCCAAATTTTGTATGTATAAAAAGTCAATTTTCACGACCCCCCCTAAATAACATTCGTTTCGAAAATCCCCTTTCCTCTAAAACTCATAATTAATTCATACAAACTCTGATTTTTGCTTTCCATATATGCACAAGATTGTATTGACGAGATCTAAAACTTTCATGAAGAAAATTTTTCCAAATTTTGTATGTATAAAAAGTCAATTTTCACTACCCCCTAAATAACGTTCGTTTCGAAAATTCCCTTTCTTCTAAAATTCATAATTAATTCATACAAACTCTGATTTTTGCGTTCCATTCATGCACGAGATCGTATCAATGAGATCTACAACTTTCATGAAGGAAGTTTTTCCAAATTTTGTATGTATAAAAAGACAATTTCATGACCCCCCATAAATAATGTTTGTTTCGAAAATAAAATCGATACAAAACCGAATTTCTCGTACAACTACTTATGAAATAGTCTCAATATTCATAATTCAAATATTCGATATGTCTTGGGTTGAAATGTGCATATTGAGAGAGAGAGAGAGAGAGTGTGTGTGTGTGTGTTATTTAGGGGGCGGTCGTGAAAATTGACTGTTTATACATACAAAATTTGGAAAAACTTCCTTCATAAAAGTTGTAGAGTTCATCGATACGATCTCGTGCATATAAGGAACGCAAAAATCGGAGTTCATATGAATTAATTATGAATTTTAGAAGAAATGAGGGGAGAGGAGAGAAAACATAAATAAAAAGAGGAAGTGAGGGGCAAAATAGTCATTTTGGACCAAATTGTTTGAGATTTGAATGTCTGAGGAGTAACTTGTTGAAATTAGGATAGCAGGGACTGAACTGTCGACGCCCTAAAAGTACAGGGAGTGACCAGTAATTTCCCCAAATTAAAATGGAGTTTCATTTTGTTATAGGTTTCTGTAGATTACTAATGGAGTTTCAAAGTGCACCTGCACATTTGACTTATACGTTTATTTCTAGGAACTAAGTTACAAAGTTTGAATTGATCATTTGGTTCATTTTTGTATCATGATGATTTTCCGAACTGTAAAGGTTTTAGTTCTATCTTTTTGCATATTTGTTACCTTTTGTGGATGTTTATTTTCTATTGGATGCGGAAAATGGGTCATATGGGGTATTTCTTCATGATTTTTAGACCTGAGCCTGTTCTGATTGTGTCGTATATGATAGTAGGATTTTCGTTATGGTAATTTCTGCTAGTACATCTCTTTGATTGCTCTTGTGTTACTGTTGAATAGTCTACTTGTAGATGAATTACAAGAGTGCCATGGGTTGAACTGCTGAAGCATTAATTTCATTAGCTTGTAGTCAACGTACTTGTCTAAAGATACATAACTTTGAAAATATAGGAACAACTTCATACGAATGTTTTGGAGTTAATAGAGAACCATAGGGATGCATATACATCATGTGAGTAATTTAACATTATAAACTGAGCAAGAAATTTTTTCTTAATTGATTATTGAAACAGTTTTGAATTGTTTTTGTTAATGTAGTAGCGTGAAGTGAATCTAGGAAACTTTGAAGAGTGAAGAGTATTATTCTAAAAGAGGGGATTGGATAGTAGCAGATTGCAATAGCTCAAAACATAGTCAGTTAATCAAATAGAGAAGCTAGGATATGGTATATATAGAAGCTGAAACCATGTGATTGTGATCAAGGTAGGTAAATAAAGTTGAAACAAGCAAATGTGTTTAAATAAGAATCGTATCATAGGTACTATATATCTAAGGTGCATTGCATACATAATATGATTTGATCTGCTACTGTTCAAATTGAAATGATCTGCTACTTTATAGTTTATTGTTTATGTTAATGATTTGATCTGCTACTATGTGTAGGTGCAAAAGGGTAATGGCACAACAAAATCAGTGAGAAGAAAAGCTCCGGCACATAGAAAAAAGTTTCCAAGCACAAGAGTAAAGAGACAAAAGCAGAAAGAAGTGGAACAAGAAAAGGAGGAAGTAGAGGATGAAAAAGATGAGAAGGAACAAGACGGGGGAGAAGAGGAGGAGGAGGAAGAAGAGAATAATGGAGCAAGAAACAAAAGCAAAGGCAAGAAACAATCATATTGCCGATACAAGTGTAATATGATTATGAGTGCAGCGAGTGCAGTAGCAGGATTGGGCAATGCCGAGTGCAGTAGCAGAACACGAGTACAAGTGCAGTAGCATAATTGGACGAGTATGAGCGTAGCAAGTGCAGTAGCAGGATTGGGTGAGTGTAGTAGCAAAACACGAGTACAAGTGCAGTAGCAGAACTTGACGAGTATGATTGCAGCGATTGCAATAGTAGGATTGACGAGTGCAGTAGCAGGATTAGGCGATGACGAGTGCAATAGCAGAACACGAGTACAAGTGCAGTAGCAAAACTGGAAAAGTATGAGTACAACAAGCATAGTAGCAGGATTAGGCGATGACAAGTGCAGTAGCAGCACAAGAGTATAAAGAGATTATTCTAAAAAAAAAAAAAAAGTAACATAAAGGGATTAGAAGTCAAAAGAAGTAATTAAGAGTAAAAAAGTAAATTAACTCATGACATGTGGCAAGTGGAGAGCAGATTGTCCTTATTTGTAAGATTTAATCCTTATATATAGGGATTAGAAGTCAAAGGAAGTAGTTAAGGGTAAAAAAGTAAATTAACCTATGACATATGGCAACTAGCAGATTGTCCTTATTTGTAAGATGTAGTCCTTATACGTTTAATTTAAGGGGTTTTGTCAATTTTCCCCATTTCTAGGGATTTTTTTCCCACTTACCCTATTAAGTTTTTTTAATTCTCTCTTACCCAATACACTTTAAGGGAGTCTTCCCTAATACCCCATTAAGATTTTTTTTTTTTTTTTTTATTTTTTTTAATACCATTTTACCCCTCACCCCTTTATTACTTAGAGAGAGAGATAGAGAAAATGGAAGAGAGAGAAACCATAGGAGACTTCGCCGGAGCTCGTCACCGGCCGCCGGAATCCGGTCAACGGCCGCCTGATTTCTGTCACCAGCTGCCGCCCACCGGAACTTGCTGAAAATCTCACTGGAAAGTTTTTTTTGTCCCCAATAGACATCTATTGCCCCCTAATAGAGGGTAATAGACGACTATCAGCCATGTATTGCCCCCCAGTAGACGTCTATTTCCCCCCAATAGACGTTTAGATTACCGAAATGGTAATTAATCTTCCTAAAACTACACAAATAAAACTTTGATTAATGAAAAAAGGAGCAAAATACATCAATTCAAAACATCTATTGCCCCCTAATAGACATCTATTGGCCCCCAATAGACGTTTCGATTACTGAAATGAAAACTAATTTTTCTAAAATTACACAAATATAACTTTGATTAAAGAAAAAAAAAGAGGAGATTACATTAATTCAAAACGTCTATTGCCTCCCAATAGACGTCTATTGCCCCCCAATAGACCTATAGCACAAGATTGATTGAATTAAGACATGACTTGTTACGTCCCGAACCTAGAATTAACAATTTACTCACTATTTGGACGGTAATTGTCTAATACTTTCAATTTTTACTTTTTATCGATATTTTAGTGGCCCTAAAAGTTGACTTTTTGTTCGGATCAAAATTTGAGAAAATGTTCTTCATGAAAGTTGTAGGGGACTTTGAACCGAGCGCGTGCATATGTGGTACGTAAAAATCGAAGTTCTTATGCAAAAGTTATGAGTGAAATACATAAGTTACTATTCATGATAAAAATTAAGTTAAATAAGGAAAGTTACCGGGTAGGTTTCCAAAACCGGAAACCCACCCCCTTTCTCTCTCTCCTCTCTCCCGACTCTTCTCCCTTCCCTTTCGGGTTTTCTCTTCCTCCATTCGATTCCACACTTTCCGCCCACCAACCGGCGTGCAGCCGGCCACCACAGGAGCGCCTCTTCCCTCTCTAGACCCTAGTGACCTGGGATTTTGGAGATTTGGCCGAGAAATCCCATATCGAAGCAAAGTTCTCTTCGGCTGCAGTTTGGAGTTTTCGCCGATTTCCGGCAATTCCAGCCACCTCCGGTCACCAAGTTAACATCGAAGGTCGGGTTTTTGCTGGAGATCATTTCCCCTAAGGTCTTGCAGTCCAATTTGCCGTGTAGAGGCCGAATCAATAACCTAGGGTTCTTGAGTTTTCTGGGCTATCTTCACCGGCCGAATTCGACGATTTCCAGGTAAAATTTGGGGATGTTGTAGTTGAGAAAATTAATCAGTGTGTTGAGTTGTTGCTGTACATGGAATTTGGCAGCCGGAGGTAGAGGTTGGTACCGGCGCCTGGGTGCCACGCGCCGCCACTGTGGGTGGCGCGTGAGATGATGTTTGGCCGGTCTCTAACTACTGTTGTTGAACTAAATAACCAATTATACATTTAGTTTCATAATTGCAGCTTTGAGATAGAATTGGAGAAGAGTGAATATGGATTTTGATGTTTGTTCAAGGGTGGAAATTAATAATTGAATTACGAGGAATCCATCCATCGGATTTCCTCGGTTCGGCCTTTAAGCCCATACATTAAGGGAATAACATTAGTGAAGAAGATTGGGAGGTTTGGGCAAATAAAGACAATGTTAGGGTTTGGTTTTATTTATCGTAATTTAGTTTTCCATTTAGTAAATTAAGGGTTTACGAACGTTATATTGTACAGGACGTGAGGAGGATTCCCTCGAGGAGGGTTCGGATCGACGGCAGGCTTAGCCGTACACTGTGAGTGGACTTTTGTTTTCAAATAAGTGATGCATGCATTTATTTATTAAAGCATGTTCTATTTTATTAACATATTATTTTCCGAGCATATAAATTTGATTGCGAATTATTTCGTGGATTTGTTTTCGATAATGATTCTCATGAAATAAATATTGATTTATACCGGTTGTGAGTTTCGGTTATTAAGTTGTTATGCTCGGATTCGAATTTATAATTGATGTGATTTCCGGATTTATATTATTTATATTATATTTATATTCGTCGATTTGAGACTTTATTTGCAAATTGAGTTTTGTTGGAGTAAATCTCCATGTGTATTTATCGATTTTCGATTTTGGCATTGGGAATGCCTCATTGACAACCTATTTATCCCTTTAGCATGTGGGACACGCTGTTAATTTATACGACTTTACGAGAATTTCCGGGTACGGTTGGGAATCGTACCCGTGTTTTCTTTATTCGTGGGACATGGGGAAGCCTTAAGAATTTATTGGATTTTAATAGTTTTTACCCACCATACCTGGGTCGCTATATTTTATTGCTAGCTAGCCTATTAGTACTCCTCCCTGCTTACTATGTGTTTATGGGTGAGTAAGAGCAGAGCATGGGATGCTCCAGAGTGTGGGATACTCCGACCCGAGCCTGGAAGGCTCCCTTCCTTCGTATGGTGAAATTTCTTCCCCATATTTTATCATTACTTGACTAGCAGGGCTAGTCCGATTTCTTTTAACCAGCGGGGCTGGTATGTTTTTCACGAGTTTTGAGTTTAAAGAAATACGTTCTATAAACGTTGCATGCATCAAGATTTTATAATTTAAACTTGTGGGAAAGTATAAACTTTTCTTCCTTTATACTTATTTATTTTGTCCACTCACGCTAACGTTTTTATGTACTTTCCCCCTGGGCCCTTTGGTTTCAATTGCCCAGTTCGCAGCGTTGCTGACCGGCTTAGGAGTGGAGGCTAGCACCACCTTTGCCATCTATCCTCAATAGGTTATTTATTAGCCTACTTTATGTATTATATTTCGAGTGTGTTCTTTAGATTGCTCTGATTACTTAAAGGGGTGGATTTATACATTTGTATAATTATGTGTGTATGGGAGTTGTATAATATTGGAGGAAGTTGAATGATTTGGTTTGCTGGGTTGTAATTTATATAAGTAGTTCGATGTTTATACTTGGAAATTTGCGGAATGTTGCTTTGTAGCAGGGTGGCTTCAAGCATAGAAATTTGTTATACCTTGAAGTGTTTTCAGCAGGTTTAGGGCTGTCCACTTTTAGGGGAGGTTCTGTCGAATTTTCCAGAAAAGTGGACCCCGCAGGTCCATTTCGGAGTTAGGAGGGTAATTCCGGGGTGGGTCCTGACATGACTAAATTAAAGGATCTCATCCTTTAATTGATTGAACCATAAGCACCTCATCCTTCTGTGCGCTCTTAGCCTTCTCTATAACCCCCACTCGCTTACTGCAACAAAAACACACACATCAATCTCACTCAATCAAAACATCAAACACCTGGTGCGCACCAAAAACACCAACACACCTAGTCTCAATTTCGGCAGAATAGGCGCCGCTTTTCTTCTGCTGAAGCATGAACGTCTTGGTGATCAAATTGCAGAACAGGTACACAAATTGCACCGAGGAATTACACGGAATCGGATACGTGATCTTGTTGTAGTACTCGATAGGCATGTCCGAGTCCACAAGCGAAACAATCGAAATCTGCAACCTATGCGCCTCGAGAATCACCGACGACTTCCTCTCGGAGTCGAAAACCACGAGGCAGTCCGGTGGTTGAGTCGGTCCGAAGACGATCTTCTTCCTGCGAGACCTGAACTTCTTAGGGCTGTGACTATTGGTGAGGAAGCCGCCGGTGCACCAGAGAGTGTTCATGGAGGGAGAGTAGCAGCCGATCTTCTTGGTCATTTGTTCGACGATTTCGTCCCAGAGGGAGTTGGTGTTGACGAACATGAAGCGGGCCTTGTTCTCGGCCATGGCGGCGACGAAAATCAGACGAATCCTCAGGATGTTAGAGCAGACCTCAGAGAGCTCGGCCTCGACCTTGGATCTGTACTCCTTGCCGGAGGAGAAGGCGGCCCTGCGAGAGAGACTGCACCGACAATGATCTACAATCCGAGCCCATCTCTGTCGTTGTAGCTCTAAAGCAGCTCGCCGGAGAAGGTGGCGACGTAGATTCAGGCGAAGGGAGGAGATGCAGCAGGTCGCCGGCGTTGATATGGAGAGAGAGACTGGTCTGGAGAGAGAGAAAGAGGAGAGAATAGAGAAGAGAAAGAGATCGGGATGAGAGAGATGAGAGAGTGGCATGGTATGTAATTCAATAATTAGATTGAGGGCAGAATAGTTATTTCATTTTAAATTTGGTTAGTGGAATAAAAATCTCCTGCTGGGGTAAGTGGGATAACTTTGGCTCATTTTGGGGCTTTTGATCAAGGACCCTTAATTTAATCTTTAAAAGATGTATTTGTTAAGTGAATCTTTTGTCAATAACTTATATGTAATTTGTTATTTTCTCTATATTTATGTATTACTGGTTAGGTCTTCTAGATCTGTTTCCCTGTTTCCCGAGAGAGAGAGAGAGAGAGAGAGAGAGAGAGAGAGAGAGAGAGAGAGAGAGAGAGAGAGAGAGAGACGGAGCAATACGAAGCCGATCAATATTCCCTTGAAGACCAATCTTTGCATCCGATCAATAGGTTTATAATCTTGAACCTATATATATATTCCCTTGATCGACGCTCTATCATTCCCATCCATACAGACTTCAATATGAAAAGAGCCTTCAGAACTCTTCTGGCTGAGACCGTTAATTTCAGCAAGAGCCATAAACCTACATATTTGCTTGAAAATAACAGTTTCAAACCAACATTCTGGCTTCCAAATATCGTCCAGTAAAGGAAGGGACAGCCGCTGTAGTTGAGCGGCAAGGTGAATACTTCAAAACCCTGGAGACTGGATTTCACCATCTTCAAAATAACAAGGATAGGGTTGTCAGCGTAATGACAACCACACCGGTATCTCTTCGGCCTCCTTCAGAGAAAGAATTATATATTCGGACCAAGAACGGCAAAATATATTATCCACAAGCCTCTGTGCGAATCAAGGCAAGAAATCTTATACAATTTTCAATTTTTTGAAGAAACAACCAATCTTTTCCAGAAATAATTTAATTAACTATGTTCTTATTCATGTTAGGAAATTGATGGAAATTGGTTGAATCTCAGTATATAGGGTTTTCTGTTATTTGTGTAATTTAATGATCAGGAACTAGTTTATAAATTAACGTTGTTGCTTAAGCCTAGAAATAGTTGCACCAACAAAAATTGCTCTATTAGCTTTTTTCCATCAATCTTCCCTTTTCTTAGATTAATAGTAATTTGTCCACTCCATTCATTGCTTTTAAAACATTGATTACTCTTCCTAAACAATAAAATTTTCAGCCGTTGTTGTTGTGTATACACCGAAGCACGTACAAGTACTAATTTATTTCGCTGTAATACTCATTGTATTCTATTCCTCGTGTAGATCCTGGACCCCAAGTGTGCTTGGTATTGCTTTTGTAAACTTTCTGAGCTTACCCAACTGAGAAGATATCAAACAGGTCAAAACATGTACACTGCATAGCAGAGATTTGTACAACTCTTTAGGATGGTAAGTGAATGGAATATGTAAAATCCTCTTATTTAACTGATTTATATTTCCCTACCTAAGTTAACATATTTCTGTTAAATTTATCTAATGTTACTTTTTAAAACATTACTCTTCCTAAACAATAGTTTGTTGTGTTATAGACTGAAACACTAATGTCTCACTGTTTATCTTTATACTCATTGTATTATATTTCTTGTGCACGCCATGCCAAATAATCCTTTTCATTTTTTTTCAACAGCGGCCCAAATGCTCAATTACGTACATTTTATGATGATGATAAATGAACGAACAGTTGGTGAATACAGTGAAGAGGAGATACTTGAGGCAAACAAAGAACTCAATGAAGACGTAAAGGTGAGTGAATGGGATATGTTAATTAGACATCTGTTTTATATTTGCCTGTTGACGTTTAATATTTCTGTTTAATTTTGCAGCCCGAGCTCAAGGAATTTGCACGATGTGGTATTGAGTTCATTGACCATTCTTTTGGTAATAACTAATACGATCGACACTATTTATTTTTGATAGACTGTTTTTAATTCAAAACATATATGGGCCTGCCTGACTTTCTCTTTTATGTTTCAAAGGACTATTTCCTGCCTCTCTTGACCTGGAGGAAAACTTAAAATCAAAAGCTGCCATTTAGATGCGGGAAAGCATTTTCATGTCATTGATAGAGCCAATCGATGGTAGGTTCCTTATCACATTATTATATCAAGTGTTTTCTTATATGTTGGTGTTCTTGTTCTCAGATAAATGCTTCATATATGCATGTGCGGAAAATTAAATGAGGAAAAAAAAAAGTTTGTGACTCTATTTCATATGGCAAATTAACTAATTAAAGTAGTCGGTCTTTGTTTATGATCTACCCCAGACAAATTTCTGGTAGTGCTCATACGCTAGGGAAATTACCGTTCAAATTAGAACCATGCCCCCAATAAAATTCTTTCTCTTTATGCTTGCAGACTCAAGAACTTAAATTGTTCTGGTTTTGAACGCTGAGGTGGAGATCGATGCGGTGACTTCTCGAGGAGTCTTTCATTTCTACATGTTTGGTCAACCAAAATATATGTATTGTGCATGATGGCAGTATTAACCATATGAACATGCCTTAGCACCTAGGTGTGCTTTACTGTTGATGAATGAGAAGCTTAAATAATGCTCCATTATCCTTTCTGTTCAAAAAATTAAGGTCATTTTCTTGTTACGATAAACGACGAGTAGGATGAACTACGTGCCTCCTGTTAATTTGGACTTTGGATTGGTAGCTCTTAGTTAAGGACCAAAGCTTGACATTCATGGTGGACGTGGTGATTTCCTTTCATCAAAATTCCTACATTTCGAGTTCCCAGCCAAGAAACGCGAAATGTATGTAGACCTACCATCGCCGCGGTTGTTAGTCCTTCCTAGCTTAAACCAGCGTCACCAAGTCTATTCTAATAAATATATTCAGCTCTTCATTTCGAACCCAGAACTCCTGCATAGGCCAGGGAGAGCATTAAATAGAGTTCCTAAAATTACTTATAGTATAAGGGTTTCCTCATTATTGGCTTTGGATTAGAAACTGAAGATTAGGTAAAATGTAAATACAACGAGTTATTTTCCAATAATTTTTTAAAGAGCTTATCATATTCTCACGATTTATTTCTAAAGAAAAGATATTATTTTTGTGACTGTAGGATAAAGTTAGACAAATAACATATAATTTGAATCCATGACCACCACAGTATTAATTTTTTTTTTATATGAAAAAACTAATAGATTAGATATATATGGAAGCCTCTCCGGCATCCCGAATTTACAGAGTCAAACAGTAAAGCTCTTGAAGCTGCAAGGGGAACCTCATTGGTCCATAATGTCCCATTGACGTGGCTATGTCCTATGTTTGCTAAGGCATCAGCCACAAAATGTGCTTCCCTAAAAATGTGTTTAAAGGAGATAGAAGCAAATCTTTTGGCAATGGCGTGGATATCCTGTACAACCGTGATCAAATGCCAAGGTGGCTGGATGACTTTGTTGACCGCGTTAATAACTAGTTGAGTCTCCTTCTACCTCAATTTGATGATATCCCCGATCAGAGGCACAAAGAAGCCCATCCCTGAGAGCAAGAGCCTCCACTAAAGGAACCTTTGTAGTACCGATCCTTCTGGTAGTTGCTACAAGTGGCCTGCCATGGACATCACATATAATAAAACCGCTTGCAACAGAAGAACCGCTAACAGATCCATCAAAATTCAATTTTACGGTACAAGCAGAAGGAGAAGTCCACCTGATGGTGGGAGGATGGTTTTGAGAAACAACTCCATCTGCCTGACCATTTAAGCTCGTGGTAGTAGTGAGGACTACAGCCGAAGCTACAACCACAGAATAAGGATTTGGACTTCCACTTCTAAACACTTTGTCATTTCTGGCCTTCCAAATTTGCCAGCATGAGACAATCATTTTTGCAAAGAGGCTTTTATCATAAGATTTAGAAAGAAAAAGATCCTGGAAGACTTTAGTGTAGCCTTCATACCAGTTTAGGGTTGGAGGCATGCTGGATAGTCTCCACACTTCGCTGGTGAAACTACAACAACCAAAAAGGTGATCTGCAGTTTCATTGTCAGTATTCCACATAGGGCAAGAGTTATCAGTAATCATTCCAAATCTGGATAATCTGTCCCTTGTTTTCAGTGTTCCTCTCAGCAGCAACAAACCAAACATCTTAATTTTTGGCTGGACATCCAATTTCCAAAGTTTATTGATAAGAGCAATTTGATTATGTTTCTCAGTGGTATTAAGTTGTAGCCAGCTAGCTGATTTAATAGTAAAGATGCCATTTGCAAATGGTTCCCAAACAAAATCATCTTCTTGTTCCGTTGCGGGAATTGGGGTGCTGGTAATGTGGTTGATAATGTTATGGTCGAAGAAAAAAGAAAGCTTACCTCTATTCCAAGTTCCATCTTGTATGTAGCTGTCAACAGTTTCATTCCAATCTATACACTGCTTCTTACCCTCCTCCACATATATGTGCAAGGGATGGTCAAAAAAGCAGTTGAAAATCCAGAAGTGGATCGATTTTCCATTTCCCAGGATCCATTGCATACCTTTTAGTATTAAGTCGATCTCTGGCATCCATGATCCCTCTCCAGGCTAGGGAATGCGACTGTTTCTTTTTGACCTGGAAAAAAAAAAGAGTTTCTTAGATATTTTTTCCTCATAATTTGAGCCCACCAATTATCCTTAGGGTTATTATCACAAATGGTACCTGAACTATACCTCAATCTTATCGATGGTACCTGAACTTCAATTTTGATCACAACCTAGAGCCACCTCCGGTCATTATTCCGACTAAAAAAGACATGGGAGGCGATCATACTGATAATTTTTTATGATTTCGAGGGTTGCGATCATATATAATGATGATTTTTTTGGTAATAGACTTGCTTTGAACGTGTTTTTTGTTTTCTTAGATTTGGCTTTTTTGGCTGGAATAGTGACAGAATGTGGCCTTAGGTACCATTTAAAATGAAATCGAAAAGTTCAGATACTGATTGTGATCAAAATTGAAGTTTAGGTACCATCGATAAAATAGAGGATAAGTTCAGGTACCATTTGTGATAATAACCCTTATCCTTATCCTTAATTATTTTCCAAGCAAGTTTAGCAATAGCTGCATTGTTATAGACAGCTGAGGGTCTGTTTGCCTCAAAATCGTCTCGGCTAAAATTAGAGGCCGAGAGACTTGCCGTCCAATTGTCCTTCTTAATACGCAGGCGTGCCAACTTGCAGCCAATTGGCCGAGCGAAGTTTTGATAAGATTTGCGCTTGATCTGACTTCTTTCAAGTGACTGTGGACCGAGGAAGGAACCGTCTCGGCCGCTAGGTTCTCTACCCTTTGTTCAAGGACTTTCGGCGTCTTCACTGATGCTGCTTCTCTTTTTTATTTTTTGATATAGGTTGTAGAAAGTAAAGTGCGAAAAGTGAAAGAGCAAGAATCTAAATGCGAATTAATTAAATTGCATGAAATGCAATTTAAAGAGACTAAAGAGTAAATTGCAGTAAAGATAAAGTGCGGAAGGTAAAGAAAGCGACAAAAATTAAAGTAGGCTAGAGAAAGAATGAAAAGATTGATATTGTAGAGAATTTGATGTATTGATTTTGAGTTATGTTGGTCGGGGACCTTTTACAATGACCTAGGAGGGTCGTATTTATACAATCACATACATAAGGTTTAGGAAATAAATTACAATTAAATTAAATGAATTTCGATCTTAATGACTGAAATTAAGATATGCTCCATATTACTTCATTCCTTAACCGCACTATTACTACTTCCTTCTTACGGCGCTGCTTGCTAATCCCAAGTGCAGGAATCGTGTAGTAGTATAGACTCAGAAGTACGAGTGTCGTTTCCGCCGAGAGTAGTGAGAAAAACACAGAATGATGAATAAACTGAAAAGAAAACAATTTGAATGAGTTTAAGGACATACACTAAGGTTTCGGGGTTCCACCTTAAATCACCTATGCAATCATATTAATTCGACTCTCTCCCTTGAAACTTATTCAAGAAAACTGACACTAAGGATGAATTTAATTTAAGGTAGTTCAAATACACAAGGCCCAATCAATTTCTGTAGGAATAGTTCAAGTATAAACTGTACCTATGGCAACAACCTATCAAGAAACAATTCCAACGAAATTGTTTATCAATCTGCAACTCTACTTAGTCTCAAAAGCATGGATATTTTTACTACACAATAGAAAAAACATGGCTGATCCTATGAAATAGATTATCAAATACCCATCAATCAATCAAAAAGTAAATGCAGAAATTAAACTTGAACATCCAAAAACTGAATTTGCATTGAAGTTCTTGTCGAATCGAACTAATAAAAACTACATAGGAAATCCAAAGTTTCTCCCCTAGCCTTAGCTAGGAAATTAGTTCTCCATAAGAAAAATGAAAGCAAAAAGATCCATAAGTTTGGAAGAGTACAACGCAGAAGATGAACTGAGATTGAAGGAAAAGAAGGAAGAAGAGAAATCTGCTCCAACCTCTCTTTATAACCTTTCACTTTTGCCCCAAGAAAATCTGAAGAAGAATCCAATCCCCAAAATACTAGGAGCCATTTGATGAAGTTTAATTGCTTTCCACTTCTTCTCAGAATCTGGTTTAATTGGGAGATCTCCTTCCATCTTGATATGATGTCCATCTTGATTATCTAATTTCACGGAGATTGGGCTCTTCCTACTTACTCGGTTTCCTTCACTCCCCCTTGATTAAGGGTTATTGGTTCTGAGTATTTGGAGCTTGGGCTGCAGCAAGAGATGCCTTCCAATGGATAGAAGAAAGAATGGAGAGCAAGGCACATGGGAACACTTATCTCCTCCTTAAAGATAATTATACAAAGCAATTAACCAATAAAGTCAACTTGTCCACCTCCAAGTCCAAGCACAGCAACTCCTTTGGGCCTTTAATTGTTCAATTCCATCATCCAAGTCCCAGACCTACTAAAGCAAGAATATGATATAGTTAGATTAAATTATGCCAATAAAATACTCAATAGTTAAGAAATTATGAAGATATGACTGTATTTTTAACCACTTATCAGGTGCCATTATATTTGATTTGTTTTAATTTCTGCAATATTGTCTTCAATGCCTTCAAACTCAATAAAATCTCAGCATTAATTATATCAAAGAATAATTATCGCTATTATTTCCTTCTCTTCTCATTTCTTCTCCAAAAGTTAATATCTAATAAAATCTCACAAATATGAAATTTATCGAGTATCAACAAGAAAAGCACTATATTTTCCTCATCTATCGGCCAATTGATTTACGGGCCGGTTTACCAAAAATAGGTACAAACAGGGTTAAACCCCCCACAGACTTGGGTTGGCAAACTTGCTCCCAAGCAATCGGGGAATATTTCACCTCAGATCCCCAAAGGAAGGATCTAGCTTGTCGATCAATATTGTTGGTTATCTTCTTAGAACACTTAAAACAAGACATTGCATGGTTTGGTATACCAGCTAGATTTGATTTAATTAGACTAAGTCGACCTGCCCTCGAAAGAGTACCTTTCTTCTATCCTGCAAGCTTTTGTGAAAATTTTAAAATAATCTCATTAGTATTAAGTGGATCCTTCCAGAAAACAACATTATGTATACCAAGGTATTTTCCAATGGTGGCTTTTTGTTTAATAGACAGAATGCAGACTATTTCATTTCTGAGACAACTCTGTACATTTTTAGAGAAATAAAGAGAGGATTTATGGAAATTAATTTTCTGACCTGAGGCTTCAGCAAACCTAGAGAGGACCTTTGCAATGTTTCAGGCACCCTTCTTTGTTGCTTTAGCAAAAACTAGACAATCATCAGCAAACACTAGGTTAGAGATTTTGAAACCAATGGGTGAAGAAAGTAGTCCCACTTGTGATTTGTGATTGCTAGCAAGAAGGTTCAGGTGTCTTATCAGTGGTTCCATTGCTAAAATAAAAATATAAGGGGATAGTGGGTCCCCTTGCCTAATACCTCTTGTTGGTTTGAGGCAGGCAAGGAGAAAACAACAACCTTATCTCTCGAAAGATTGAAGAGACATGCCTGTTCAAGAACAACAAACTAGCTAAAACGAAAATTATGAAGACCTAAACGGTTTCTAGCATAAAAAGAAATTGCAAATTGTGGAATCAAATCCCACCGAATCATATCAGACAAAGAATCACCAAAATTAGCTAACGCATCAGCAACTTGATTACCCTCTCTATAAATGTGTGAAGAATGAAAGTGCATCTAAGAAATCCAATGAAGACAATTACCCCACTCCACTCAAAGTTGCCAAGGCACCATATGAGGAGAGCGAAGGAATGTGAGAACAAGAGATGAATCAACTTCTAAACAAACATACTTCCAATCATGAACCCAAGCCAAGTCAATATGTTTGATTACCGCCATTACTTCAGCTGCAACTGAGCTTGGGATATCTAAATTGGAGGAGAAAGCACCAAGAACGTCACCCTTATAGTCTCGAAAAACTCCACCATAACCTGTAGTCAGTGAGTTCATTTTCCATGCCCCATCCATATTAATTTTAACCCAACCAATTAAAGGAGGATACCAATTTACCTCTTTGATACTGGGTGCACGACGAGCTTTACAAGAAACCCCCAAATCTCTTAACTACACAAAGATCTTGGATAGAGTTGAATATGCAACCAGTGGCTATGCGGCCGGAAGTATTTACATAACCTGAGATCATCCTACAAGCATGCATAACATTGGGCACAATACCTTCAAACTTGCACCTATTTCTTGTTCGCCAAATGAACCACAAAGATGAGCAAAAACAAGATATCCACAAATATGCGACAAAATTGTCCTTTTGCTGCATCAATATGGACGTGCATGATGGAAAGATTTGAATTGGGTGGTCTCCCTGGAACATTATTGGAGCTTTTGTTTAAAGGCTCAATTAAGAAATATGTGCTCTAATGACTCACCATGCTTCCTACAAAGCAAGCAAATAGAAAGCAAAACAGGACAAGTCTACAATTCCTGGGCAGAGGCGAGTGGAATTGCTCTGTATTCTTCCTGGGCGGTCAATGGACTACACTTGTTCTAGCTCCACTACTAGCAAAGTCAACTGAAACGCGGAACGTTTAGATATGGGTACTCGGTACGCTAGGATATATTAACTAATTTTAATTAAAATAAATTACTTATGAAAATTAGGATTCCTTGTCCTAATCCTAAGGACTCTTATTTTACCTAAATACCCCTTATTAACATACTATGACTTCCTACAAAGCAAGCAGATAGAAAGCTAAAGCTGCTAAACAGGACAAGTCTCACAATTCCTGGGCGGAGGTGAGTGGAATTGCTCTGTCTTCTTCCTGGGCGGTCAGTGGACTACACTTGTTCTAGCTCCACTGATAGTTGTCTGCAATGTGTTTCAATAACATCTACAACAAAGATACAGGTGCTTCAAAAAAATGAGGCCTTGACTGGACAAGAAGGCATTGATAGGGGAATGATCTGCGTCAATTTGTTTGTTTATTACCTTGACCCCTGGCAAGGATCCAAGGATAGCATGCTTGGAGAGCTTACAAGCTTCTAATGTGTATCATTCAAACACCATGTCTATTGGCTCAAACAAATCCCCAATGCGTATCATTCGTGGAAATGTCTACCTGTGAATTGTCTGGTTTAATAGATGTGAGTTGATGTTATTTCTGTACATATTGGATGACATGATCATCAATATAATCAATAGCCAATAGGTTGATGTTCTATAATTTCTGGGTTTCTTTTTGCTGTTAGTATGTGTGTTCACGCTTTGTGATTGGAATGATATGGATGGAGTTGGTTTATTGTTAGATTGCTCTGAACTATGTCCATGACATAATTAGGGATGCTTTTCTTGGTTTATCGTGTTCTAACTTCTAATTGCCGGCCTAGAAAAAAAAAAAAATCTTGTTCTATTTCAATCTGGCAATCTTGTTCTAGTTCAGTCATACACAGTCAATATGGCTTGCTGGGTGAATCCGGTCGATATCCTCATAGAGTACGTACGTACTCATTTCATCCAATGACTTTTTTTTTTTTCTAATGAAAAATTACATAAAGAAAGCCAGAAAATGACTCTGTCTTTGTTAAAAATCAAAGCATAGTTCTTCGCTTATTATCAAGCCCTCTTGGATTTTCTGTGGTTTTTAAACCATCTTCAACATCAACAGAAATGCTATCAGTGCAGAGTTGACAGTTATCTGGTGAAGTAGTTGGCACAACTGCAGCTGTCAACTGAGACCCTGTGAGCTCAGCATTTGTTTTTGCTTGTTCCGGCAAAGATGCACTTTTCGTTTCCTTCCGTTTACCCCACAAAAACGAGTACAACCCAAGTATGATCATAATCATGCCCAACAAGCTGCAAACATTTTAGTAGTTCAAGCAAAGGTTTGTAGTATAGTATAAGGAATGTGCATATAACAAATCGTTTGCATACGTACGTTCCCATTCTAATCTCTTCACCGAGTATGAGAGCTCCTGATATTGCCACAAAAATGAGAGACAATGGATTGAACATAGGAGGATAGAGAGGTCCTTGGGCTGAGATTGCCCATGAAAGTAAGCAGAATGTTGCAGCTGTTGCTAGTGCTCCCTATACAGCAATTAGTTCCATTCATTTAGTTAGCTTGGCCTAGAATTCGTTTAGTTCCTATGATTCTGTATTCATTGATGGTGAGTAGCTTACCGAATAAAGTATGGTAACTAGTTGCAGATTCCACCCTATGCTCCACGAAGCTGTACTTGTGTCTAAACATAAGCCTATGACTGTAGATTGAAGGGCTGCCATGATGCACATTAACATTGTTGCCCAATATTTCAGTGGAAATATTTTGAGCAATTTAACCTAGTTGACAGATAAGAAAACGTCACAAGAACGAATTCCTGCTTAACGAAATCCTTAAATCACCATGACAAAAATGAATTTAGGAAGCAAAATGTTTACATACTTGCGCTATGAACCACGTAGAATACGAGAAGCAGCTACAAAAGAGCATGATAGTGCCGCGAGCCCAATGAGCATAAGATGTATCAACAGTGATGTGATGGTGATTATTACTGTGATGAACCAAATAAAATGCTTCTCCCTTGTAAAGGCTAGTAGTTACGGCTCCCCCAACACATACTATCACCCCCAGACACTTAATCTTCCCTGCTCTTGTTTTCAGATTCAGTTTCTCTATTCTACAGTCAATCAAAAATCACAAAAGCACGATCATTGTGAGAACATAGATTTATTATGTAAAAAAGAGAAGACATATATAAAGTTTCAAGAACAAGATCATTGTGAGAACATAGCTTTATTATGTAAGAAAGAGAAGACATTTATAAAGTTTCGGGAACACATGTACCCTGTGATGGTGGAGAGGAGAAAGGTGGCTATGGGAATTAAGTTGAGGAAGTTGGCAGCATATGTAGCCGTGGTGTCTCGGAGGCCATAGTAAAACAATGCCATTGCTGCTGTTATCCTGCATTCATTTTCATGCAACATTGAAGACCTCTAAAAAATTATGCCAAACCCAATTGGAAGCTAGGCGACGTAAATGAAATTCGCTTTGCATACACAGTAGACACTAGTCAGATCATAGATATCTACATAAGTTTTCCACAATTGACATAATTCTCTAAACCTCCCAAACCAACTTAATGTCACATTGTAGAAAACTAAAGAAAGTCCAAGACTTTAACAAAAAGGATAAGAACAGAACAATAAGATCTATATCTGCATTTCATAATTGTTTATGTTGAGTTTAAGTTTGTAGTCTTTAATTTGTATATGGAGGAGTAACAAGCTTGTTAGCTGCCTTCCACACCAGCCCATGTGATTGAATCAAGTTTAGTTTGCAGTCTTCTTGAGAGATAAGAACAAATTAAAATGAATGGCATAGAATAAATGTGCTTGAATGAAGTGCAATTTGAATTGCCATTTTCAAGTGGCAAAAATAACACATAACAAACTTGACGTGAAACCAAACAGAATATACCAAACACGGCTTACCCAGTCAAGGCATTGACAAATAGCCAGAACCAAACTAACCAACCTAACTTCTGTTCCTTGATCCTGCAACAATCGCAATGCCGAAAACCATGTTGGGAGAAGAGCAGACAAACAAAATCACAGCAAGGAAATATGTAGTAAAGTGATCAAACCTTTCCAAACAGAGAGCAAAAGGGGCAACACAAATGGCCGCAACCACATGCCGATACGCCATGAGTGCAAAAATGAAGCTTCCCTCACTCAGAATCACTTTCGAAAGCAAGTTCATCCCTGCTACAAACATCTGCACCATCACCATAGCTAAAACTAGCTGCGACCATTTGAACCAATTCTTCACAAAACCCATCTCCATATCTCTCTGATATCTCTCTAAATCTATGTGGGGAGCTTTAGCTATACAAAACAAAGCTAGAACTCTCTGCCTTCTGTGAGTTTCTATGTCTATATATATGAGCACAAAGAACTAGTAGCGTAATGAAAAGGCAATTCAACAGTGGGATTTGTTTTTTCTATGTCTGAACTCTGAACCATAGCTATCTCCATCTGCTTCCTGGTTTCCAACACAAAGAGGTCAAAGCCAGACATTAAGACGAAGACGCAGAAATGCATTGGATAAATCCAAACCGAAACAGATGTCTGACGTAGTTATGAAGCTGCTGCTCTTTTTGTCAGTGCCAAGGTAGTCCTCCATTTCTTCTATCTCTCTCTGTAGTATTAAACTGTGCCCTTTCATGAATCTGACACTCTTATATTTCGCCGATGTTTGTTAGTGACTAATTACTTAATTAGGAATCTATCTAATCACCATCTTTGTCCTGGCCCAGAAAAAGAGCAACCACCGGCTTTGTTCCTGCTTTGTTAATTGGATTCTACAACGGAGCATATATTGAGTCAGTGGAGGAAAGCTAAAGCCGATGAGCTCATATATGTAACGAAAATGATTTGTGGCCTCAATGAGGCCTAAGATTTATGGCCTCAATTTTAGGTGTCATGTCATATCACCTACACACATTAACTATTTGTCAAATCATGCTGTGTAACTCTTGAGAAAAATATTATTTTATCCTTCCAAAATCTAATGACTATGTTATTTTGGCTTTCTATAAAATATTTTAGTTTTTTTTTTTACATTTTTTGTTTTCATTATACTCATGCTTAGATTTCAATAACAATTTTTTTCTCCAATCAAGAATAGAAAAATTTCATGTAATTCAATCAATGGATTTTCACATACATTCGATCACAATAGATTTGCTTAACACATGTATATGAATTCAATTTTTGTTGGATTCTTGTAAATTTTGAAAATATATAGTGTGAAAAATACATATTCATACGATTATATATATATATATATATATATATATATATTCTTTTGTTCATTTCTTCTCTTTATGTAGCTAGGTTTAAATGTTATATTTGAGTTTATTTCCCCCCCCCCCCCCCCATATATTTAGATTGTAGATGATAATTAATGGCTGCTACTAACATGAAATTTTTTCTTACCTCTTAATTTAGACATATGTATTTTCCAAAATCAATTTATTAATGCTAGTTTTTTTGATGAAATTAATCAATGTTTGGAAAGAAAAGTTAATGCCTATTCCTTGACATCTAATTCAATATATTAATACTATTTGGAAAGAAAAATTATAGGAAATAATTTAATTAAATTAAGAAAAATATTGGTCAAAGAATTTGTAGACATGTCTCTTAAATTAATACATAATTAATAGCTTATCTTTTTTTTCGTCACCTAATTAAATTCATTATTGTAAGTAATTCACCCCTAACATCTAAAAGGAAGTATAAAAAGGTATAGTTGGTGTTACAATAGTATGATGTGGCAAGATATATTATGTGAAATTAAAATAAAATTTATATTTGCTTACATGGCATGACACCTAGGATTTAAGGCCACAAATCTTAGGCCTCATTGAGGCCCTATATCATTGCCCTGTAAGGAAAATTATTTGTGGCCTCAATCTAGTTTTTTGGATGAAATTAATCAATGTTTGGAAAGAAAAGTTAATGCCTATTTCTTGACACCTAATTCAATATATTAATACTATTTGGAAAGAAAAATTATAGGAAAGAATTTAATTAAATTATGAAAAATATTGGTCAAAGAATTTGTAGACATATCTCTTAAATTAATACATAATTAAATTCATTATTGTAAGTAATTCACCCCCTAACATCTAAAAGGAAGTATAAAATGGTAGAGTTGGTGTTGCAATAGTATGATGTGCTAAGATATATTATGTGAAATTAAAATAAATTTTATATTTGCTTATATGGCATGACACCTAGGATTTGAGGCCACAAATCTTAGGCCTCATTGAGGCCCTATATCATTGCCCTGTAAAATGATTTGTGGCCTCAATCTAGTTTTTTGGATGAAATTAATCAATGTTTGGAAAGAAAAGTTAATGCCTATTTCTTGCCAACTAATTCAATATATTAATACTATTTGGAAAGAAAAATTATAGGAAAGAATTTAATTAAATTAAGAAAAATATTGGTCAAAGAATTTGTAGACATATCTCTTAAATTAATACATAATTAATAGCTTATCTTTTTTTGCGTCACCTAATTAAATTCATTATTGTAAGTAATTCACCCCCTAACATCTAAAAGAAAGTATAAAAGGGTAGAGTTGGTGTTGCAATAGTATGATGTGGCAAGATATATTATGTGAAATTAAAATAAAATTTATATGGAAAATGATTTGTGGCCTCAATGAGGCCTAAGATTTATTACCTCAATCTAGTTTTTTGGATGAAATTAATCAATGTTTGGAAAGAAAAGTTAATGCCTATTTCTTGACACCTAATTCAATATATTAATACTATTTGGAAGGAAAAATTATAGGAAAGAATTTAATTAAATTAAGAAAAATATTGGTCAAATAATTTGTAGACTTACCTCTTAAATTAATACATAATTAATAGCTTATCTTTTTTTTTCGTCACCTAATTAAATTCATTATTGTAAGTAATTCACCCCCTAACATCTAAAAGGAAGTATAAAAGGGTAGAGTTGGTGTTGCAATAGTATGATGTGGCAAAATATATTATGTGAAATTAAAATAAAATTTATATTTTCTTACATGGTATGACACTTAGGATTTGAGGCCCTATATCATTGCCCTGTATGTAAAAAGGTTCAGAAAAGTAGAAGAAAGAATGCAAAAGGTTCCAAGAAATTGAGGGAATAATTGTGCCAGAATGGTAGAGATGTGTATATATATAACAAAAACAAAGACTCCTGCCTTTTTCAGTGAACGACTTGTTAGGAAGTGTATTCATACCATACGAGTGATGAGGTATATTTGGACGTTGATGTGCAACTGATTCCTTAGAGGTCTCACAATTTTTTGGGTCGTTTTAAACCTTTAATTTTTTTTTAAAAATTTTAAATTTTTTTGCATTAAGATGGAAACAAATTTTATCACCATCTTTGCATGGTGCCAAGTGTAACTCAAATTGGTGGAAGGAATTATTGAAAGGTAATTTTCTTTTGTCGGGAAACATTGATTCATTGAAAGAGATATAAACAATAAAGTCCAACATCTTACACAATCTATGAAAAGTGCCCCAACACAAGCAACAAAAAATCTAGTTAGGGAGCGCCTACAACCACGTAACATAAATTCAAAACTAAATGCCTGATTGATCAAATTCCACGATAGATTACTTAGACCATCTCCAATGGATTTATTAAATCCAGCTGGAGGTTTCTACCAGTAACAAAAGACAGATGGAAGAACTCCAACCCATTAGCCTTATTCTACATGTAAATGACATATGGAGTTGGGCTGTAAAATTTGACAGCACAAACTTAATCTATATTTTTTTTAATCATTATTTCTCTCTCTCTCTCTCTCTCTCTTCTTTCGCCACAGAGCTTCTTTCTCTCCTTTTTCGGTTCTACATCTTCTCATCTTCTCAGGCAATTGACCCACAATAACATTTTTCGGTGTCGACTTTGACGAGTTCTGATTCCGAGTTTTGCGAAGTAGAGACCTGCCTCGAAGGGTGGCCGTTGCGCCCAATTCCAGATCCACAACAGATGAAGAAACAGAGAAGAGGCGCCGGCTATGGCATCGGGTGTTGTCAACTTTTAATCCCGAAGTTTGAGATTGGATCCAGAAGCAAGAAGGAGACTAAACCCCGAAGAAGAAGAGTGAATGGTTTTCCAATTGTGAATGGTTTTCTGCGAATTTTTTGTAGCAAATTTATTTTTATTCAAATGTTTCAATCACTACCTCCACTAGATCTACGAACTTGAGGTTATGTCAATCTTCCACCAGCTCATCGGAGCAGTTATTTGAGCAACTCGAGGTCTCGTCGATGTGATCATCAGAGCCTGAGCTCCTACGGCTGGCGCAAACAGAGTAAAGAAGAAAGAGGAAAAGTGGAGGGATAGGAAGAAAGAGGAGAGATAAGAAGAAAGAGGAAAAGTTATTTTTTTATTAAAAATTTTGAAAAAATAATAATAAAATAATATATGAATTTAACACGTCTATTGGAGTATAAATTTGTCAAAAATGACAACCGTCACCTGTCAAATTCAAATTTAACACAAGGTAATTGGAGATGCTCTTATACGTCAAACTCAATATTCACAGCTTTAATAAAACAATAGTATAAAAAATGGTTTTGTCCATTTACACCATTTTTAGAGATTTTTTTCCCACTTACCCCATTAAGTTTTTTTAATTCTCTCTTACCCAAAACACTCTAAAGAGGTCTTCCCTAATACCCCATTAAGATTTTTTTTTTGTTTTTTAATTCTTTTTAATACCATTTTACCCTTACCCCTTTGTTACTTAGAGAGAGAGAGAAAATAGAAGAGAGAGAAACCATGAGAGACTTCGCCGGAGCCCGGTCACCGGTCACCGGCCTCTGGAGTCCGGTCACCGGTCGCCGGAATCCGGCCAACTTTCGCCTGAATCCGGTCACCTGCTGCCGCCCACCGGAATTTGCTGAAAATTTCACTGGAAAGTTTTTTTTGCCCCCAATAGACATCTATTGCCCCCCAATAGACGACTATCAACCATGTATTGCCCCCCAATAGATGACTATCAGCCATGTATTGCCCCCCAATAGACGACTATCAGCCATGTATTGCCCCCCAATAGACGAACATCAGTCATGTATTGCCCCCCAATAGACGTCTATTACCCCCCAATAGGATTTTCAGTTGCTAAAATGAGAACTAATCTCCCTAAATTTAGACAAATAAAACTTTGATTACAGAAAAAAACAAGGAGATTACATAAATTCAAAACGTCTATTGCCCCCCAATAGCCGTCTATTACCCTCCAATAGATGGGTAATAGACGTCAATTAGAGAGCAATAGACATTCAAGACTTTTTTTTTTCCTTTTTCCTTTCCTTCTGTCTTGTTACTTAAAAAAAAAAGAAAAAAAAAACTAGAAATTAATTTGGGCACCCAGAGAAAAGCTCTGGGCACCCAATCACCTTTCTCCTCTGCCACAGCCTGGGTCGAGCACCGGTGACGTCCAGGAGGCCATCGAAGACGTCGCGTGGTCGTCGTTGTCAGCGCCGGCCGAGCTTGGGCGAGCTGCAGCAGAATCCGAACAAAAGTCGACCAGCACCGGCGAGGCAGTTGGACGCGGTCGAGCTCACCGGCGAGTTGCACGGAATCTGGGCGTTGCAGCAGTTGGACGCGGGCGTTGCAGCAGTTGGACGCGGTCGTTGTCAGAGCGACAGCGGTTAGACGCTGTCGAGCTCACCTGCGAGTTGCAGCGGAACCTGGGCGAGAGGTCGAACCTCGCCGGAGTTGGAGATCCGGGAGCGATGAGAGAGAGAGAGAGAGACGGAGAGAGAGCAGATCGGAGAGGAATGAGAGAGAGAGAGAGAGAGAGAGAGAGCAGGTCGGAGAGCGATGAGAGGGAGAGAGAGAGAGCAAACGGAGAGGGATGAGAGAGAGAGAGAGAGAGAGTTCAGATCTTGGAGTGAGGCACGATGTAAATTCATTAATTAGCTTAGGGCGAAATTGTCATTTTGTTTTAAAATGGGCAAGTGAGAACAAAAATCTCTTGTTGGGGTAAGTGGGATAATTTTCCCTCATTTTGGGGCTTTGGGTCAAGGACCCATTTTAAATTTGACATGTCTGTCAAGACACGTCATTTCAAATTTTCTTCCAAAAGTCTCTTTCTGTTGCTTCATTAATTTCCAAGACAATGTCTATCTCGTTTCTGATAGACAATGGGTAATTGGCCCAACCCATTGCTCTTAACTTCTTCGGCAAAGAAACTCCATACACAGTCATTTAAACCAGCAACAGGCCCGGCCCGGCCCACAGAGACTCAGATCCTCTAGGGTTTAACATCTTTTTATATATAAAAGCTCCGCTATGTTTTCCTGCCTCTCCGAAATCTCACACTTCCCACAAGTCGGAGCCACCGAAACCCTAAGAGAAACCGAGGCATCATGAAGACCATTCTTTCGTCGGAGACCATGGACATTCCGGTCTGGGTGAAGATCAAGGTCCACGCGAAGATCATCGAGGTGGAAGGCCCGCGAGGCAAGCTCGTCCGCAACTTCAAGCACCTCAACCTTGATTTCCAGCTCATCAAGGACGAGGAGACCGGCCAGCGCAAGCTCAAGATCGAGGCCTGGTTCGGCACTCGCAAGACCAGCGCCGCCATCAGGACCGCCCTCTCGCACGTCAAGAATCTCATCACGGGAGTCACCAAGGGGTACCGGTACAAGATGAGGTTCGTGTACGCTCATTTTCCCATCAACGCTTCGATCACTAATGGAGCCAAGTCGATTGAGATCAGGAACTTTCTCGGTGAGAAGAAGGTATACTCTCTAAACCCTAAGGTTTTACTTGTTTACTGTCATTGTGTTGTTGGATTTGTGGAATTGGTTGCTGGTTTGATCTGGAATTGTGTTTTCGGATTCGAGTTTGGTGAACGGTTTGTGATGTTTTGGGGAGTGTTTGACTGTTGTGATGTGTTGAATGTGCTTGTAGTGATTGTTTACAGGCTGTGATAATGGCAATGTGGTAGATGCCAATGTGTTTTTGTGATTAGGGGTTCGATATTGGAGTTTGTTTGACTGAAAAAATGGAAGATAGCAAAGTTATTAATGACAATTTTTTTCTAGCATTTTCAAACTATTTTCTGAAATGAAAGTTTATCGCCTGATTAGTATAGGGAAAGCAGAAGCTTCTGCATTTCTTTTTTGAGGTAGTTTCTGTTTTAGGCCTCTGCATTTTGTTTTGAACTAGTGTTCTGTTTTAGTAGGATGGTGGTATGTTCTGTGCTGGACCAGTAGATGGTTAACCTTCTTTTCAAGGTTAGAAAGGGTGATTTGACATCCTGTTATTGGAATTTGGAAGTTAAGTTGATTAAATCAAATGTGGGGTAAGAGATTCAAGTCGTTGCTTGAGGGTTTATGTAAGTTCGCATTTCTGAATGATGAGCCTTTATGTCACTCTTTGAACTGTCCAAGACGCCTCTCTGCTTAATGATAAATGCTATGTTTGTGTCATTATTTTATTTTTAGATGATAAACAATTGTGTTCTATAATTGGTTAAACATGGATTCCACTGAGCTATGAACTATCTTTGATACTGTTGGCAATGTTAGGCTTTCTATTGTGTGCTGTTCTTGATGAATTATGGTGTTGCTCTGTCAGGTGAGAAAGGTGGATATGCTTGATGGTGTTTCTATCCTCCGATCTGAGAAGGTGAAGGATGAGCTGATATTGGATGGCAATGATATTGAACTTGTTTCTCGGTCTTGTGCTCTGATCAACCAGGTATATATTTCTCTTTTTTGTTCTATATCTCGTTTCTGTTTTCTGTACAAGTTCTGTAATGTGTTTATTCTTTCTTGCGTGTATATGCTGCTTGCCTTTGCTGAGTCTTGTGTTCTCATGTTTGTTTTGACAGAAATGCCATGTCAAGAACAAGGATATCAGGAAGTTTCTTGATGGTATCTATGTTAGCGAGAGGGCAACCATCAATACCGAGGAATGATGGCTGTATTTTTCTTATGTGATTTTGTTGAAGTAGTTTACTTTAATCTTATGGATTCCGGTAGTTTTCCTAATGTTGCAAATTTCATGGACAACCTCAAAATCTTGTTTTACCTCGGATCGATAATGTTTTGTTTTGCGAATTATATTTCATTAGATTTTTGGTGATTTTTATATTTAAATGTTTGGTATGGTTATTAACGCTTACTTATTGGGACAAATATGTTGTGCGGTGCTCAGTTTACTAGCCTTGTTATTTATACGAGCAACAGTACCCTCGCTTTGCTGCGGGGTGTGAATAGCAATCGTGAAATGTACTTAAATTTAGGCAACTTTCACTCTGAACTGAAGGCTTCCCTTTAATCCATTGTTCCTTTTCCTACTCCCTCTTGTTCATCACCTCCAATTGTTAGTATAGAACTAAACTTGAGAGGACAGAGAATATAAAGGACAAAATAGTACAATATCACTTCTTTCCAATATGGATAGCAGCTGGTAACAAATAGGCTATCTTAGTTTAACTTTAATTACAGTTGCTGCTAGAGCATTTTCCAGAAAATAGTTGTTTAGTTGCTCTGGGTATGTATGCACAAAAGGTGTTAGCCGATCTGAAGACAAAGTCGTCGTATTCATGCTAACGCCAACACAATTCAGTAGTGCTTGCTTTTCACCTGAACATCTGTGACAGTAAGGCAACCTCTTCATCATTTGATGCTTCAAGAATCTGAGCATAGAAGAGAGTTAACCTGCGGTCAACTTCCATAATCAGAATCATGCCAGATATAGAGCATAGTTTGTCTGTGATATCATGTATATACTTTTATATTACCAAAAGTGGACATTATTTTCGTCATTTTTTCCAGAACAAAAAAAAAACACACGAAGGTAGAGAGATTGAGAAATACAAAATAGAAAACATAAATGTGCGTCAAATTATTAAAAGTGAGCACATAGAAGAAATTTTTAAAACACTACTATAGAGAAAGAAGTGATAGCAGAGAACCAGAATCAACGCAGTTTGAAGAATGAGAACAGTTGAATTGTGATTTCCACAACAGATAGGAAAACTGGTGCAACAGAAACAAAACTAACAGAAAGCAAAGGCTTTATGCCACACATAATAGAGATACAGAGTTTGCTCAAAACTAATTACCTCCAGTTACCCCTTCAATCGTGGCAGAAGCATCATCTATGTCACTTGTTGTCATTGTTTGAATCCTTATGGGATGCTCACTGCCAATAGCCAAATTTTCAACCATCATTGTCCTTGTCTTTCTTCCGACAGTTGTGTGTGGATTCACAATACTTTTCAAATTGACCCAAGATTATACTATTTCCAACAATCAATTATCAGGGACACAAATCATATATTAAACAAAATATCTCTCCAACTCCCTGCACAGAACCTTCCTGACCTATTTCAAGGAAAAAAAAAAAAAAACTTTCCTAACCTGATTTCTCTAGTTTTCAAATAGACTGAAATAGAATTATATATTCAGCAACGGTAGATGTCTTGAACCAATCAGAAACAAAAAAGCAGCAAAGAAAACAACCTAGTTCAACAAAATCGCAAATACAATTAAAATGCTTCGAACGCAGTTTCCTGTCCTTTGCCAAATCCTCTTTTCTCACCCGTTAGCATGAGAATAAATGATCTCAGGTGCTAGATGTGCCTGAAATCACAAACCATAGAATTTGAGATTTAGTCTGACCTAAGGCCTCGTAAAGGTAAGAGAATGAGTTTTGAAACTGTTTTACTTACCGAGATAAAACCATGCCTCAGAGTCAGGTACATAATATCTAACCAGAAAAACTGTTTGACTAAGCACACGGTGCACACCTGATAAGAAAAGGAGAATACCCTTAAACCTTGTTGTCATAGCTTTTACATACTCCATGCATTACTGAGTTAATTCTTTGTAAAATCCAACAATTGCAAATAGAAATTCCTATTAACAATGCAATACAGCTCAACTTCAAAGTAGTGCTTTACGTACAATCCAAAGCAGAACTGTTGACTGGCTCCAGAAGTTCAAATGACTCTTTCCGAATGATGTATCCCTAGCATACCTAAACCTTTCTGAATCTGCAATACAAACACTATAAGGTATAATCCAAGAAGTTCTTGCGACTAAGAAAGCTTAAATTTTGTCAACCGGTGTCTGAGATGAAATTATAGATTGCAAAAAGGAAAAAAGTACAGGCCACAGAAGCTTAATTTGTAGGAACTCTTGATATGTAAAGAAAGTCAGCCTGCAGACTAACTAATTAATTTGCATAGTCAAATGAATATCATGTTGAAGAATGGATGCATTTAGCTTTTAAGTGAAGAGATTGAACGAATTTACCATTACTAAACTGGTATCCAACTATTTTTGTCTCTTTCTCCCAATACATCCATATTCTTATGTGTAGTCTAGAAAAACAAAAACAATGAATTGTAGAGAGAGAGAGAGAGTACATTGTGCCTTCCCAAAGCAAAGGTTGTGATGCAGTAGAGCACATGAAAAACTGCTAGCACAAAGATAAATACATGGAGGCGATGAATCCCATATGCAGATAAAAGGCAACTTTACATATGAATTCAGAGTTGTATTAGAGAACATGTGCGGCAAAATAAACACAGACGAAACAAAGCACACTCCAATACTACTCATGATTGAAATTTATATGAAGTAAATTGTAAATTTGGATGGTGCAAGTATTGCAGCAACAAAATGAATTATTAACTGGTAAAACTTGCAACGTATAGTCATCAATTGGATTAATGTCTCATGATTTTTTTCATTATGATGGATGAAAAGCTAAATTTTGAAAGAATTTGTATCTATTTTTTTTGTGGTTTTAACATGATCTTTTAATTAATCAATTTGTAATATAAGGAGATATGAAAATAAGAAACAGAAATAAAGTTAAACTGACTCATACTTTCTATATGTTATAATGAATTCAGATTCATTGAAACACAGATTGCAAAAACTAAAATCAGAATAGTATGAGCAAAAATAATAATAATAATAATAATAATAAGATTGAAAAAAATTATAATAATAATAATTATTATTATTAAAATAAAAAATAACAAAGAACATGGTGTTCAAATAGAGGTGAGGCTGTGCACAGATAAATGAAAACAGGTGTATAAAAAATTCAAAAGTCCAATACACCAGCAGATATGATACAGATATTGTTCTATATATCAAAAGTGCAAGATTGCTCTATCTCCGGAAAGAAAAAAGGAAAAAAAAAAAAAAAAAGGAACATGGTGTATTACCAGATATTATCCAAATCCAACTAAACTTGATTGCACTGCTGCACATAAAAAAATAAAAGTTAACAATATCAAGATTCTTCAAAAAGTTGCTAAACATAAAAAACTCAAAACACTCAATAAATTTGAGATAAGAACCAATCTTTATCCTACAGATAGAAGCTTTTACCTGAAACTTCACTTAGTTTTGACACACAGCAGATAAAGTTATTGTTTACTTCTCTGTCCTTGCTAAGTGATTTACATTTTTGAAATAGAGCTGAGGCTGCATACAAATAAATGAAAACAGGTCTTGAGTAAAAAAGAAGAGACTAATTGAGAAGGTAAGCAGTAGACCTACTGTTTCAATAAAACAATGTCCATCAGCATTTCGTTTTAGCAAAGAGAGAGGCAAAATAAGAACAAATTGGTAACATGCGCACCTTGACGGACAAAAGAATCCTTGGCTAGCCTCCAACCATATCCAAGCACCATTTAAGACTGAGTCAAATTCTACCTATCAACAACTCACTCGAATAAGATTGAAACCTGATTCAATTGAAATTAGAAAAAATAAAAATAAAAATAAAAAAGAAAAAGAAAAAAAAAAGGACAAAAACTTACACATGCACAAAGTCTCAAACTTGGGAAATCGATTGAAGCACCACGCTGATGATGACCTCAGCTCAGGATGAAAACTGAACAGAAATCGCTGAGAGGGGAAACTTTTCATCAACGATTAACATGTGAAAAATCTCTGCAAACTACCTCAATTTAATTTCACTGTTGTCTGTACCTCTCCAAGCAGAACTTATAGATGAAAATACATTTGAGACTGAAGATGATATATCCTCCAGAACATAATTTAGTGTACGTAGATTTATAAAGACAGTATAACTTACAATTTTGTTGAACTTCTCAATTGTTGCCAAAGGTATCGTGCCAAGCGGAATAACATTCCTAGTTCCCTCAATCTGAAATAATAAAAAAAAAAAAAAAGAAGGAAGCTAAGGTGACAAAATGGCAAAATGGCAATAATTGGGAAGTCACACAACCGCCAGTGTCATTATATTCAAGGTTTATTAAATAATATGTGTGTGTGAATTACATAATCTGTATTCCATACCAGAAAAAGAATAATGCACGTTGAAGATAGATGGTAAAATCGCCTCACTTACCAGAAAAAGAAGCTGAAAATTGGTGACTATCAAGGTACCTGCCTCTTCAGTATTAATAAGAACAACGCCATATCCCTAGCAGTAAAATTTTGAAAATTAGAAAAACCTTGAGAATTTGTAAATTGCAGAAGAGTAATTGTGTATGGGAGAACTCAACCAAATTATATCCTAATTCAACAATAATTATAGCTGCACTCCAAGATCAAACGAAGGAATGAGAAATCAAGAGCAACTAATCTTAATATATTAAGATATACCAAAAAGCATGAGCTGGGTGGGAAACTAAAATAAATTTAGTCGTTATAGCAAGCTTTTTCTTTGGCTCTCCTAATATTCTTTGACCTGAATGATGTACATTTCTATTTTCGTTATCCTTCTCCATGTCTGCATCATAATCCTTATACGATAAAACTACGTAATAGAATAACTATCAAACTGAAATAAAGGGAATTTTCCTAAACAGACTGTGACACTGAGAGAAGCTCCCAACAGAAAAGCAGAACCAAAAGTTGCAATTTATCTTACTGTCACAATTTGGCAAACAGACTATGAATGAAACTAATCAGTTTCCCAAACGCAATGAATCAGAATTTATGCAATTCATAAAATGAAAAAGTCTATGAATTTAAATGATCGAGTGAATGTTCTTTGTAATAATTGAAATAAGGCAAATAGCTTGCAAGGACTTGCCTTAGAAATGAATTTGGAATAGGCTATCTACACTAAAAATATGATTTCATAGGTTACCGCAATTGATCACACAAAACCCAAAGCTGGTGAGTGTGCATCTGTTTGGTTTTCTCTCTTATGCAACCTGTTTCACGTCTTTGTTGAACCTTGCTTTAGTCCATAGATTTGCCCATTTTTTCATTGGAAATCAATTGATGAGAGATTATTCAGAGCACCGCCGTGCACTTGCACCAACATAAATGAATGGTTAGATTGCATTAAATACACTTTTTTATTATTAAAAATAAAGTTGATAATAAATATCAAGGGTTGAGATTATTTTATAAGGGTTGGGTCACTTACACCGTCGGTGCATAGAATAATTTCCATCAATTGATTACCTTCGTTATACTTAAACATCATTAAACAAATTGATGAAAGATTTGATATTGTGAGAAATAAGAAGCATACCTTGAAACTGTTGCAGTTGGCTACCTGGTACGTCTTAAAAGATGCAAAACTTAAACCTTGCATTCAAACATCATCGTTGGTAATATAGTGATCAAGCAAGGGTCATTACCCGCTGAAGATTGTTTCTAAACTGCTAATCAAATGTCACAAACTACTATAAACTATGCTACTGAACAGTTAACGAAAATAAATTAATTAACTAACTTAGACTCAATGGAATTTTCTGAAACTTTTACAGGACACTAAAGACACATTGAACAATATGTATACAAAATTTCATAACAATTGGAGTTGATTTGCTATATGAAATAATTCACGTAAAACGGAACACGGAAAGCTAATCAAACAGAAACAGATTTGATAAGATTCTAAAACTATTAATAGAAACAAAGCTAAGAGTTCATTCTCTACCACCGAACACATTCATTCATATCAAAGCTCAGTTATGGAATTCTAAATCTCAATTGAATTTACCCGAAATTAACTCACAAGCTCGAGTTAACCCATTACCCTTTCTTAGTTCCTCGTTAAGTGAATACAAGCTCACCACTTAATCTATTTTCAAATATGCAACCTAGACACAAGCTCGCTAAGTTTAACATATCAAAATCATTAAGCAAGAAAAGGGTTTGGATAAATCTAGGGTCACAAGTACGTTGGTAGTCTTGCTAAACCTATGGTTTGAGCCACATGTAATTCGCGAAAACATTTTGCTACTCAATTGGAATGGACACAAGACATATACGAATCTAGTGTTATTCCTAGCATTAGAATCCTAACTTATTCATTTAGTTGCGCACCTAAGCAAATAAGTAAAGATTCATCTTGTAGACACGGTGAATCAAACACTCAATTGACAATATAGAAAACCAAAAACTGAATTATTAATATGAATTGAACATGTTCGGGGCTTTGAAATCGCCCCTAGCTACAAAAGTATTTAGCTAGACATAGTTATGAAGAAAACACAAACTAGAAGAAAGGAAGAGGAAGAGATGATAGCTGGATGATGGCAGAAAGGGTGTCGTTCTTTCTCCTCTTGTGTGGCAGACATAAGTCTAAACTAAATGTCTCTCTCTATCTTCTGCTCTCCCATTCTGTTCTCTAATCTGGTCATCTCCCTCCCAATACTCCTTTTTCAATACTCATTCCAGCCCTTCATTTTATAGAGCTCCTAGCACTAGTTATTGCAGCTAGAAATGTTTCTTTGTCAAAGATGGATGGCTGCAGCTTTGTCAAAACCGGTGTGCTATAGTTGTTGTAAAGGAATGGTGGCTGCAACCTTGTCAAAATTGGTGGATATAGAGCTTCATATTTTCAAAAGTATTGTGCTGCAGCTGCAGTCAAAGTTTGGTGTCTTGCAACTTTGCCAAGTTAGGTGTGCTGCCACTTCAGTTAAAGTATCAGATTCTCGGAATGTCTGACCTTCCTGTACTAATTCGGCCATAACGTTTTGTAGAAAAATGATATGGACGAACCGTTAAAAGTTCTAGAAACTAGACATCCAAGGATTTCCAACCATATAAAGCACACTTTCTCACTCGCTCTGAGCTGTTCTCAGTTTCACTTTGAAGTTGACTGATCTGCACAGGCAGATTTGCTGATTTGGCTTCTTTTCTTCTAATTTGCTCCATAACACCTACAAAACATAAAAATAAAGTAAATGACTCAAATAGATGGAAAACTAGCTAAGAAAACATGAAGAAATTAATATAGAATCATGTACATTTATGATCTTATCACTACCCAGATGTCAAAGTAGAAAACAAAGGGATCTGCGCAACATAAAAAGTAATATCAGTTGACAATTAAGAACAACTAATAATGGAATAGAAATTATCGTACATAAAAAGTTGAAAGAATAGCAGCAAAAAGAAATTTTCAGCAAAAAGAATAGCAGCAAATAACAGAGGTCTGGGTTTGTTTTGGAAGAGATCCGGCGGTTTCAGTATAGAGAGATTGAGAGACAGAAGCACTGATAGCGAAGTAGAGGTCCATAGCAAGATTTGGATCGGGTTTGTTTCGTATCCAGAGAGATTGGCGCAGAGGCTTCGCTGCAGAGATAGAGAGATATTCGTATAGAATCTTGGCCTAATTGGTGGTTTAAGGTAATGGTTGAGTTTTATTGGTTTGAATTTTGAACGACAAAAGGATGAATTGACTTGGGTTTGTGTTGGACGAAATCCAATTCATCTATTTTATGGGTTTGGTTTTGATTTTGTTTTCCGTTTCCGTTTCCGTTGGTTGTGAACTGTTTGGGGTTTTAATTTTTTAGGAGTTTTGTTTGTGTCGGAGTTTCAGATTTTAGTGACCCATTGGCCTTGCTGATTTGAGTTTGATTTTTGGTTAGTTTTTGTGGTAAAGTTAATAGTCTTTGGCCATTTGAAAACCTTCATTGATTCTGTAGCTCAGAGTATTCCGATATTTTCCATGATGATATTACTTTGTTTTTTCATTGTTGTGGGGTTCTAATTTGACAAGAACTTATTGAGGTATTGTTCGGTTTTGATTTGGGGAGGAAGAGAACAATATATCTCACTCCTGTAAGTCTGAATTGTTTGTATGGTTACACTGCTGGTCGATATTCTTTTGAGATAAGTTGAGTTTTCTTATTTAGAACAATTTATAGAAATGTCAGCATAATCAAGTGTAGAGCCTTTCAAGGTTTAGGTTTAGGATGTATAAAGTATATATTTGAATTGTTCTTTCAAGTTTAGTTTTCTTAGTTTTGGATATAATATGTTAGTGATTTGATTGTAATATTTTAGAGGTAGGTTTTGAGTGTGCCACTAATATTAGAAACATGAAATCGTATCAGAGATCCTACAAACTAGAGCCATGCCACTGATATTAGAATTTCCAAGCCAGCTTTTGTTACTTATTTTTCATTTGTGGTCTTCTTTTTCTCGGTTTGAAGTAGTAAAGTTCCTCTGTTCTTGAAAACCAAAGAAAATAGTAGCAGAAGCTTTGGACAACATTTGAACTTTAGTGGCGTTTGCTCTTCTGATACTACTTTATTTAGCCACTATTGTTCTCTCAATTTTTATATGTTGTCATTTTTATTGAATTCTGAAACATCATCAAGGTGCTCATGGTCAACCATAGCTACCTCCTAGCTGCTAGCTGCTAACTACATTATTCTTCTTCTATCTCAATGAACAGAAATAATCTAACAGATATGCATACTTTAAATAAAATTCAGTAGCTTTTAAGACCCTAAAAGTCAAATGTTGAACTACAATGCATGACCAATTGAATTATTAATGCAATTGAGTTGGCTAGATTGTACACAGATGTCCATTACTTAACCAAAGCTTAAACTGGTCCAATATTAGTTCATTTAATTTGTTGCTTATGCCACACCAAGTAATGAGAGAGAAGTACTACATATTTACTCAGTTACTATATGAGTTAGCTATAGGTATTACTCCATTATATATGTTTTCAGCAAAATTTCTATCATGTTTCAAAATAAATAGATTCTAGAGTTTAACATTCCTATGTTAATATCTGAATTTCATGTTGCTTAATCCAGGAAAAAAAAAATCAATACCTATCGGGAAGAAAAAATCATAAATTGAAGAGAGTAATTCAATTCAGTATTCAGTTATCCATCTTCGAGTTGCCAGAAATAGCGTACCTCATTGTTACATTTCATATGTTGCTCTTTAAATTTGATTAATTGCTGACATTTTCTATCATCTGCTTTCAGATTGGAGAAGCTTCTCTGGATCCTAAAGCATTATCATCAGTGTGAACTGGAACTGATACTTTAAATTGGTAAATACATATATCCCTAAACCCTAAACCCATTAGTTTTGAATGTTCTAGAAGCATTCTTCTATTAAAGCTGGGTTGGCACTCTACACTGTTCGTCTTGGCCTCGAAATGAAGTGATGATTTTACCCTTTCTGCTTGCCTCAATTACGGTTTTACCATTAATTTACGGATAAGGCCGGTGGAGGCTTCGAGAGATAGAGAAGAGGTCAACTCTAAGACAGAAACTGTGAGAGCGATGGTGATCGAGAGACAGAGAGACGGCAACTCTGAGAGATAATAGAGGTCTGGGTTTGTTTGGGAAGAGATCCGGTTTCAGTATAGAGAGATCGATAGACAGAAGCACTGAGAGCGAAGTAGAGGTCCATAGCAAGATTTGGATCGGTTTGTTTCGTTTTGTTTTGTATCCAGAGAGATTGGCGCAGAGGCTTCGCTGCAGGGATAGAGAGATATTCATATAGAATCTTCGCATAATTGGTGGTTTAAGGTAATGATTGAGTTTTGTTAGTTTGAATTTTGAACAATAGAAGGATGAATTGATTTGGTTTGTGTTGTGACGACATCCAATTCATCTTTTTTATGGGTTTTGTTTTGATTTTGTTTTCCGTTTCCGTTGGTTTTGAACTGATTGGGGTTTTAATTTTTTAGGAGTTTTGTTTGTGTCGAGGTTTTAACACTTCTTACTTACTGTATAATAGTCTCATAATCTGGAGGTAGCATAGGTCCAAATTGATACTTTGACATTTTTCATATACTGCATAGCATATTGTGTACGCATATAATATTTGTATATTTGCTTTCTCTGTTTGCCTCTTAGAATATCAAAGATAATTTAATTTGAATATAAACATTGATAAATGCCATGTACTTCAGTATTTGGGTTGTGTATGTGCTGTTTTATTTGTTAATGAATAATGAGCAGTGATGCCATTTTATTGTGGGAACTGGACAATACATTGAATCCAAATACTTTCTTTGTTTGCCTCTTAGAATATCAAACAAATATGGTAAATCTTTGGCTGTAATTTTTATTTGGAGGACCCTTGGATTGGTAGTGCACTGATCATATGAAAAGCTAAGTACTGCCAAGACTAACAGAGGAGCTATATCTCTTACGTGAAAATCACTAACATACAAATTCTCTAACAAATTCAACATGCTTTGGTCTTTCATTTTTGTTTCCTATACAAGAATGATCTTTTGTTCTGTATAAAGTTCAACGCTGTTTCTCCACTGCAGATTGCTCAGAAGTCATTGGTAAAAGACTCATCAAGGCAGCCAAAATACTAGCTGAAAGTTTCAGTGGAGGAATAAATCATGACTTAAAGTGTGGCAATAGCCCTTACCCCGATGACAGAATTTCCATGATCTGAAGCTTTAGAACATCAGATTATTATCTCAACCAAGCCACCAAAAGTTGCCAAAGGTAATGGGTTCATCTAAAAAACCGGAAAGGGGTATGCTCAGCAATACAGTTAATGTTCTCCCCAATTTTGTCTATCAGTGTTTGCTTCTTTACATTACTTCTTTTAATGGGTACAGAGTAACAGTGGTAGACAAACTAAGAACAAAACTGCAGCTGACATCAAATCTGTACAGTACGAACTTTGAAGCACCCAAGTATTTGGAACATAAAAAAATTGATGAAAAAGTAAGACGTCTTATTTTGAGTAAGCCTTTTGTTATATGTATTCTCTAGCAGTTGTCATGATGTAATGATTCTGATACTTGGCGTTGTGTTATAATCTCTAGGTTCACACAGAGGATCATTCTAAGCACTTATCCCAAAGAAACTTGAAGTTGCCTCCTCAAATTACCAGCCACATGATGAATGGATGCATGGAGCTCAAATAGTTGTGTCTAATATGAGGTTAGTTTTGGAGTTCCATGAAACTTATTGGAACCTAATAATGTGTCAATGACCTTGATCGATAAGAAATATAACCCGATCCCTGCATATAAAATTATATAACAGGAATGTGACAAATCACGATGGTTGATGCCTGGGATGTTTAGAGCCAATGAGAATGCGTTACTTGAAACGACATGCCTTTTTTACGCACAGGAGCTCAAATGATGAGGTTTTTGATGCTAAAAAGACCTTGATAGTGACATAGACATTGAAGGTGAGGACAATTTATTTAATTTAAGTTGAATTTTCAGCATAGAGATATCAAGCATTTGATCAAGAAGCTTTGCTGCAGCATTGCTTCTCTTCAGCATATTCTGTGGCCTTACTTCATGACAGTCTTGGAATCTCTTTGGATCATGAAAGGTATACTCATTTTACTGCAGAATTGTATAACCCTCGATTACTCAATTACAGACAAGACTGCCATGTTGGTTTTAGTTTAGTAGTACTTCTTTAGATGAGTTCTCCAATTGCCATAATGATCTTTAAACCGACTCCAATATTTCCAATATTTTTTGAACGTTTCCTCTTGCTTAGTGCTATATATTAGACATGCTGTTCCTTTTGCAGGTAACTAGCATTTCACAACTAAAATTGGAGCAACCATTTTTTTAGACCTACTCCAGTAACAAATTTTGCTACACTGGCCTAGAAGTAAACCTTTTGTAAAGCTACAACTAAAGCAGCTGAACCTGTTCTAAAATAGCATTGCTGAAACAATTCCAATAGCGAACCCTTTTTTTTTTTTCAATCAACTTTGTCGGGTTAACCTTTTGTCTATAAAAAAACTTTATGCTATGGTATTCTCTGGCCTTTTATTTATATACACATGCACTGTACACACACAATTGAATATTGTCCTCTTCAGCCATTCACTTAGCTCATGTCCCTATTCATTTCGTAGATATTTTAGTCTTCTTCTCAGTATTGTTTAGGGGTGGGCACTTGAACTCGGAAAACCGAACCCGACCCGGACCCGTCCCGAAAATTGCCGGGACGGGACGGTTTCAAAACTTAATTTTTCACTGTTTGGGCCCGTCCCGTCCCGTCCCGTTTTAACGGGACGGGTTTCGGTTTGGGTCGCTGGAATCCCTTAACGTCCCGACCCGTCCCGATGTATTGAAACTCATTTTGTTTCTTTGTTTTTTAGTTGGACACTTTCACCTAGCAGATAACTCTCGAGTCTCGACCTCTCGTTCATTCCTCTCGACCTCTCGTTCTGTCGTTCACAAGCCAGTGAGAGACTGAGAGTGTGAGACACCGATCAACATTAACCGAGTGAGACACCGATCAATTCACCTCCATCAAGGCACAAGGCCGAGTGATCTGCGATTCACCTCTATCAATTCAGCTCATAAGCATCACCGACACGGAGAGTCTGAGAGTAAAGCTGTGGTGGCGGACGCACCGAGCCACCGATCGATTGCAATTTCCCAAAGTTCCTGGTCATCAATTTCAGTTCACCGATCGAATTTCTGGGTTCGATTGCTCTCCAGCATCTCCTTTGCACTCCAGCCTCTCCTCCTTTGCTCTCTTCCATATTCTGGCCTTCTGGGTTCGATTCTTCAACCTTCAGTCGAAGTCTTGCTTGGACGCTTGGTAAGTTGCTGCTTTGCTGGGTATTCAATTAATCAATTATTCTGGGTATTCAATCAACCTTCAGTCGAAGTCTTGCTTAGATCGGATTCTAAGGTTGAGAAGTGTTCCTCATGTTTGTGCTGGTAGAATTTGATCTTTTTATCTTTTTGGGCAGTTAATTCAATTGATAGACTCGTAACTTGATGTCCAACTTTTAGTACCCACAAGATTTGTTCTGCAGGTGGGTAGAGTGGAATGTGAAATGTCAATGAGAATTTAGATATGAAATAACTACCGACTGTTGGTTTTTAAGAATTTTCTCTGCTTTTTCTTTTTTAAAAACTTCCCTAGATTCACAAGGTGCCCACTATATGCAACTCACAGTTGTATATTTGTTCCCTTGCATGCTGTTGTGATAGAGAATCTTGGACTGTATTGTTTTGTGGATGTGTTTCTTGCTTATATTGATACTTCGATACGTCTTATTCTAGTCTCCCAATCAGGAAGACTATCTTGATTGGTTGAAGTTTTTGTTTCATTTGAAAAGGTAGATTTGAATTATACTTTTTATTGAATTTTTTACTTGCATCTGGAAACAATTTATTTACTGGGTTATGTTTTTGTTTCAGAATTGTGTGTTTTTAGTGTGGGTTATGTTTTTGTTTCACAATTTATTTACTGGGTAATGTTTTAATTTGTCTTTTTATTGATTTGATCTGCAAGAGTGTGGGTTTACAATTCTGATTTGATCTCTCACAGAATACAATTCAAGAAGCTGATGGCTAGGCAGAAGGCAAGGGAAAGCTTGGGGCAGCTAGTAATGTGATAGATGTTTGAACTTTGTTCAATTCATTTAGTTGTGTGCACATTTTCAATGAAGTGTCAAATTGTGGACTGTAATGGATTATTAAATTATGTAGATTTGGTCTTCTTTCAGTTCTTTGAGTTGCAGTTTGCTTATTATATCATGTTTTTCTTCTTGTTTAGGTTTAGTTGTAGCTTGCTTTAATGGAAATGTAGAAATGCAAAACAGGGAAATTGATGAAAGTGCAGGAGAGATTTTTTTTTTTTTTCCTTTCGGGATGTCCCGGTCCCGTTCGGGTTCGGGATGGTCGGGATCAATTCTCAAAAAGTGCCGTCCCGTCCCGTCCCGAGTTTTATTTCCGGGTCCGGGACCGGGATCACCAGAATTTCGTCCCGTCCCGTCCCATGCACAGCTATTGTTATTGGCACTTATATCAATTGTAACGGACCAGCCACTGCTCCTCAGCCAAGCTGTCAAGAAGCTGAGGAGATTTTGTCTCACTGCATTTGTTAATATCTCCTGAAATCGCAAAACCAAAAGTTTTAATGACTAAGGAGCTGCACTGTAACTTGGCAGACTTAGAGACACTGAACTATGTAATCTGGATTGCAGAAATCACAAAGATTTGCCGATATAATGCAAGTGTCTTTCAAAATGACTCTGTTACAGAGCCCTTTCGTTTATCTCATATTACAATTGCACTAATGGCCACTAATGGAGTTCACATATATATACATATGAAGGAAATAAGCATGTAGATCATTTACCTTTGCAGCTATTAGATGTCTCTATAAGTTTAAAATATATCCTTTCACTGTTTAATTTATCATTTGTTTCTTATCCTGTGTAGTTGTTTCAATGTTTCTTAAGTTGAATTGTATCATCGCAAAATAGGATAATCCTTTTGTTTTAATCAAAGAATTGAGAAATAGGGGAGGAATCAAAGATATCTTTTATGAGAGTCGTGAGCAGAAAAGATTTGGTTCCGCTACATGTCAAATTACGAGAAGACATATGATAGTAATCCCACCCCATGTCAAATTTTAGTACACAGTTTTTTTTTTAAGTTTGTATTTTCATTTTTTTATGCTATTACCTAATTATGCAATGTTTGTTCATCCATTCAGGTCAGGCTGAAGAGATTCTTGGAAATGAGGGAAAGTCATATCATGATGGAGGGCCTTGGAGGGGAGTATTGTGCTTTGCCAGCGTTTTGGGTAATATGCATTTTGACTCTCTAGGAGCAGCTCTTTTATTTGTTCTTATCTATGTGTATGCCACAAGCTGATGGAGGATCTTGGATTTGTTCAAGGTTATGTAGAACTAACTTTAGGACAATGATCTTCTTTTGTCCTTCTTCTGCCACTGGCAATTTTATTGTCTATCAAGCCAGTGCAATTTCCAGCTTGCACTTTTGGGCTATGTTTCAAAGATTATGTTTTATTTTATTTTAACCTCAAAAAATACAGTAAAGGTCATTTGATAGGTTTCCGAGTTTAGTTTACAATGTTTTCAGTTTTAGGCATTTCAAAATTTCATGAATTCATCAGTCTTCTAAATTTGTGCACTTTTGACAGCTTATGGAGCAATCTTTGAGATGAAGTGTTCCGCATTAAGAACTTGAAATTAAGACATTGAACACATCTGGTAAGTTGTCCATCATATAGATGAAACTATGCCTATTAATTGCATGCATATATGATTAAGCAAGAGGAGGAAGTCTTAAGATCAGTTACAGGGCTGATTTGAAATTGCTCATATACATTGATTTTTTTTTTTTACTCCAAGTACTATGCATTTTAATCTGTTGTGTGCTATGAAATTACCTTTGCTAGAGGAATTTGAGACCAGCAGAATTATTCATGGCATATTCAAAATGAGGAAAAAAAAATTGTTGCAAAATTTTGGCACACAAATGATGCTACACCTTTCGGTGTGTGGACTCAGAGTAGATTTGTTGGGACTGGAAAGACAGGCAACGCTACAGCCTGGCCATTCTGGTCTAAGTCCAGCTAAAGTCCTTTTTTTTTCTTCTGTTTTCTTTGAAGAGTTCTGGCATATTTTTCTAATTGTCTATATATATATATATATATATATATCTCTTTTTGCCTGCTCAATCAAAGCTAAAATTGTAGGTTCATGAAGTTATTTACATTCCTTCAAATCATTATTCTTTCATGACTTTCCAACTACAAGATATTTTATTTTCATGCTTATGAAAATCTAAATCTAAGATTATTCTTATAGGTTCTTGGTCTAAAGGCACCATTTAGGGATGGATTGCTCAAGCATGTTGCTCAAGATTTGTAAAGTTGACAAAGGTAAAAAAGGGGATCTGTTTGTTGCTTCTGTATCTGTGCACGCATAGCTCATGGCATCCATATATTCTGCTGCAGGATGTACGTACATGCTTTTTGTTTCCATTGTTTTCTGTTGTTCAGTGCATTTTTGAATTGGGTTATTGGATTGTATACTTTGTGAGGATCAATTGAAGAAATTTAAAGTGCAAGGCAGAGGTTAATTAGTTTTGCTTTTCACATAGGGTGTAAATGCAGACTTTTCGATGGCTTGCATTAGGATTTAATTGTTCATCAGAAAATAATAGCATTCAATTATATTCTTTTGGTCACTAAAAAGAATATCAATACTGTTAAGGTTGGTAGTATCTGAAACTACAATTTCAGTCTTTTGGTCGCAATATGTGTCAAAGTCTGATTTATGGAATTGGTTGATAGTGTGTAATGTTTTTTGTGATTTTTTTTAACTGTATGGACTTGGTGGCTTTACCTCACAGCTTCACAACTTGATCCATCTCTTGCTGCCTCAAGTGGATATATGTAAAACCGTAACCTTTTAATTTTCTTTCCACTGTGATTCAAGTCGAGGTATTTGCCATACTAGACTGCGCAATACGTCAACCTCTTTGCATATAAATAACACTATTATTTTCATTTGAAGTCAATTTGCCAGTGAAGGCCTCATTTGATTACTGTACATATCTGCAATTTAGTTCATAATCACACATTTTATTTACATCAAACATTAAAATTCTGCTCACTTTCGATATGGTGAAAATGCTCATGTGTCAATGAAGATATTGAATTGTTTTGTCACTTTGTGCGTGCAATGACTTATTTGAGTGATACAAGAAACTTGCTTCTCTATAAGCTATTTATTTAGAAATTTCAGTTTGTCACTTGATCAGAAACATCTTTAACCTTTTGCTTACTGAACATTGTAGACCACACTCCATTCTTTTTTTCTTCATCTTCCTTTTTTGCTTGGTTGTGTGCATATGTCCAGATTGAAGCCCTGGGTTAATGTAGCTTTTCCTATTGCTTTTGCAGACTATATCCTCAGGCTGCTGAGAAGGCTTCACAGATTGATAAGCTGTTGCACTTCCCAAACAAGATTCATAATTTTATAAGTAGAATACTTAACTATCATTAAGATTCATAGTTTTCAGTTCAATTTCGACAGTACTTTGAACCAAGCCTGCATTATATATTTGTAGACCTTCAATGCTTTTTGAGAATAGCCAACTTTGTCTCTGTATTTCTCACTTTCATCAAAAATGAATTCAATTTCAGTTATGTTTTTCATGGTTGTAATTTGTTAGCAATAACAAATTCCGCGGCAAAGCGCGGGTGCCATTGCTACTAGAATAATGACTTGCCAAATATTTTGATAGAATAGAAATGGTCAAATGGGTTTGATACACCACCTGTGTACAAAGAAAGCCAATTGCTCTGGAATGTATCTCAAAGTCTAAGTTCTCTGAAGAATTTGGCATCTTGCACTTCCCTTAAACTATTTTATAGTCATCCATCATTGGCTCCTGATATAAATTGGTTTTGTACTCTTGCGTCTAGACTTTGGTTTGGGTTTGCTCATATAAAGTCGGCACAACTCTAATGCTTCTTTAGCGAATGTGGTTCAATAAGATGATTGATTTGTCTTTGTCCCATCAATTCCAAATGATTGACTAGGAGTGATTTCTGGCCCGAAAGTTTAGAGACGTCAAATTTGATTCCGCTAATAAGTGTATTTTATGCGATTTGCTAATAAGGTGCCTGGTGCTGGTGGTCTATAACAAACGTCATAAAGATCCAAAATGACATTTGTGGTGCCAAATTCTATGCACATCACATGCTTGGACCCATGTCATCTTAATCATTCATAACATGACTATTCTATAAGAGTGAGATGATATGCATTTGTGTAGATAAGAAGTGATTCTTCAGGTTGTAACTTGTTCCAATCAATTATCTTAACTTGTGTGCTTTTGTATTTACTTGCTTATGGACACTATCTGTCTATCTTCATTCATCACCCAACTCTTCTTTCTTGTATAGCTTCACAACCTCAACTGCAATCAAATCCAAACTCTTTCAATAATGAGTTGCTTCAACTGGTTGCTCTATTTAGCTGCTGCTTTGGCCGTGATACGCAACGAGCTTCTAGTTGATTCAGCTAGTGACAAGAAGCACCACAGCGGACCAGTTGTTAATGTGACCAAGCACCTCATGTTCCCAGATTTCAACCTCTCCTACAACCCCCGAATCTTGAACGATGTAAAGCTCTTAGGCAGTGCCAAGCTTGCTTCAAAAACCAGTGCTATACAAATCCCCGACGAGTCTCATGTCACTGATCTCAGACACCAAGCCGGCCGAGCCATCTACTCTTCTTCAATCCGACTCCTGGACCCTCACACCGAAACCCCTGCCTCTTTCGAAACAACCTTCTCTTTTCAATTCCACAATGCCTCTTCATCTTCACCTGAACGAATCCAAACTACTCAAAGCGGTGGTTATGGTAATGGTGGCAGTGGACTAGCCTTCGTCATCGTCCCGGATGAGTTCACAGTTGGCAGACCTGGTGCTTGGCTTGCCATGCTCAACGATGCTTGTGAAGATGACTACAAGGTCATAGCAATCGAATTCGACACACGTTTGAATCCAGAGTTTGGAGACCCTAATGATAACCATGTAGGTATCAACTTGGGGACTATTATCTCCACTGAAACAATCAACGCTTCTGATGTTGGCGTCTTCCTCAACGACGGTTCAGTCCACCGAGCTTGGATAAGCTACAACGGCTCACGCCGTTGGATGGAAATTCGTTTGGGATCAGACGACGGAAGTTACCCTTCAAAGCCAGTCTTCTCCGGATCTCTTGACCTCTCACCGTTTCTGAATGAGTACATGTTCGTTGGATTTTCGGCTTCCACAGGCAATCACACCCAAATCCACAGCGTGCTTTCTTGGAACTTCACTTCTGTTAGTCAAGCTTTTCTTCGTGTGCCATCAATGGAGACATGTGAGAGCAAGATTGTTGTTACTGAAAACTCTCGTGCTGAGCCTCCCGGCACGTTCTTGATCTTTATAGCTGTGCTGGTACTTGCCATAGCTGTTATGCTTAGCCTTTACTATAACAGCAAGCGTAGAAGTGCAAATTCGGATAGTGCTAGTATAGTGTTGCCGGAGAAGAAGCAGAGACCGAGGCCTCCAAACAAGCCTAGAAGCTTCACAATCTCGGAGATTTCATTGGCGACTAGGTCTTTCGGAGAGCTAGAGATACTTGGAGGTGGATCAAAAGGGGTGTGCTACCGAGGGAAGCTTTCGAACGGATGTCAAGTGGCAGTGAAGCGGTTTTCGCCTCAGTTTCTGAACTCACAAGGGTTGGATAGGAGGAGATTGATGAAGGAAATCAAGGGGATTAGCAGGGTTAGACACCCGAACTTAGTTTCCATTAGAGGATGGTGTCAGGACAAGAAAGAGACTATGGTTGTGTATGAGTTTTTCTCCAATGGAAGCCTTGATAAGTGGCTGTTTGGTGTTGGTGTTCTTCCGTGGACTCGGAGGTTCAAGGTTGTGAGAGATGTGGCTGAAGCACTCAGTTACTTGCACTCCAATCAATTGGCGCACAAGAACTTGAAGACCACCAGTGTCTTTCTTGATGTTAGTTTCCGGGCTGTTCTAGGAGACTTTGGGTTTGTGCTATGTGGAGCAGAGTCGAGAAGGTTTGAATCGACGGTGAGTCAAAGCGCTGATGTGTTTGAATTCGGCCTCTTTGTGTTGGAAGTGGTGGGAGGGAGGAAGAGGTTGGAGGCAGAGTTGGGTGAATTGGAGGAGAGGGACTTGCTGGACTTCACCTGGAGAATGCATGAAATTGGTGAAATGAGGAGGGTTGTGGATAAGAGAATGGGTGCAGTGATCAATTTCGATCAAGCAATTAGGGTTTTGGAGATTGGATTGCTTTGCACACTGAATGCGAGCAAAGGGAGGCCTAGTATGGAGCAAGTTGTGGAGTTTCTTTGCATGGAGAGGCCAATCCCTGAGTTGCCACAGACTCGACCTATTGCTTTGTTCCCCTACAACAGCACCAATGCTCTCTGTACAGGTTATTCTTGTGCTCCTTTCAAATGAAGGATAGTGTTGAATCTTCTTGGGCCTTTTTATAGATTTTAGTGAGTATATATATGTGTGTATGGATTGCAATGATAGATGTACTTCATTTCCAGACATTCTCATTCAACTTCTCCATAGAACTATGGTTGTGTTGAAACAAGACGCTGGTCTTAAATGAAGCATGGTATGGACATATAATAAAATGTGGTTTAGCGTCTGGGGCTGGTAATAACCTCACTCAAGCTACATCCGGTTTCAATTCTTCAAAATTGTAAATTTTCATCAATAGTTGGTTTGAGAGTCTATCACTATCTCATATTTTAAGTAAGATCTTTAAAACTCCATCAAGGAGAAACTTTTGAACAAAATTTTAAACAATTAAGGGCCTAAATACACAATCTATCTCATCTTTAAACCTTCTTTACTCGATTTGTGAAACAAAAAAAACACCCGAAACTGTCCAAATATGTCAACATTGTGAAATTGGCCGATTTCAATATGAAAATCTAGACAACTGATGCAGTGAGTGAGGTTTGCAATTCGGGCACAAAACTCAAACAAATGACTTCGAGTCCAACCCTAATCTCGTAAACCCTTGAGCCTCAAAAAAGAAATGTTATATGTTACATCAATATACAGATACTTTAAGTAGACTTGGTTTGATACAAAGACAGACTAATTCCGATACAGAATAGTCCCAAAACTATAGTCTACCTTTGAGTTGAATTAATCCACTTAATATATTAGCACATTGATGTACCATATACGAATTATTGAAATTAAACTAATTTACCGAAAAAGGATAAAAATAAAAATGTTCCCAAAAAACAAACGTCTCATAGGCCAAGGCCCCATACAAATGCTAAGATAAAAAATTTCCGGTAACTTGCACGGTAATACAAAATTCTGAAGAAAAGAAAACCAAGTGTGGGCAGCACGCCAGATTCATGACCCTCTCTTGAAAATGTCACGTTTAAAACCCATTTCTCTTCTCTCTCTGCAAATCTAAAACCCTGGAGAGAGAGAGAGAGAGACCCTTCGTCTTCTTGCTCTCTACGAAACCGCACACAGAGACCTCTCCCAATTTCCACAAAGATGAACAACCTCATCAAGCTCAGCTCCCTCAACGCCTTGAGATCCCTCCGCCATTCTCAGCCGTCGGCGACGGCGACTGCGGCTCTCCGGACCCTCACCACCAGCTCGTCGCCCCTCGGCAACCGCTCGCTCGTGCCCGCTCCGTCTTCCTCGATCGTTCCCGGCGCGCAGAGTTTTCTCGGCGTTCGACATTTCCGTGGCAGCATCAACAGCGATTCCAAGTAATTTCGATTTCTCAAGTTTCTTTTTTAGGTTTCTGTGGATTGTTAGGATTTTAGAAGTAACTCGTTTGGTTAGTGTAGTCAAGCATTGACTCTAGCCTGTATGAATTGTTAGGGTTTAGGGTTTATGTGTAGAAACAATGAGATTGCTGCTTCAATTTAACTGTGGAATTTGGATTGTGCGTGGATGTATGGTTATATTTACTAGTATTGTGTTGATGGATTGTTTATGTGTGGGTTGGTGTGATATGAGCAAGTTCTTGACCGTGTTGTTTGGGGGTTTATGTGTAGGAACCATGAGATTGCTCCACCAATCAACTGGGGAATTCGGATTGTGCCGGAACGTATGGCTTTTGTGATTGAGCGGTTTGGGAAGTACCACACGACTCTGCAGTCTGGGATCCATTTTCTGATTCCGTTTGTCGACAGAATTGCTTTCGTGCATTCGTTGAAAGAGGAGGTCTTTAATGTGCCAGACCAGGCAGCTATCACCCAAGACAATGTCAGGATTCAGGTTGATGGGGTTATTTACCTGAAGGTAATGTCACATTATTGAACTTGGCTTCGTGTGGCTTGGATAGGTTGTTTACTGGGTCACTGAGTGTTTGTTTTGTTTTTTTGGTGTTGATGCAGATTGAGGACCCCCACCTGGCCTCCTATGGATCTGTGCGTCCTTTTGATGCAGCTATTCAGCTTGCTCAGGGGATCATGCGTACAGCAATTGCGAAACTTACTCTTGACAATGCATTCAAGGAAAGAGAAAACCTCAATGATGAGATAGTGGTACGTTTATCTTCTTTCTCTCGTGATGATAGTCTGTGATTTGTTGCTGGTATTAAGAGAATGTTTGATGAAGATAGTAGCAGTAGGGTGTGTGAATCACTCTCGACAACCCATTGCGAAAAGATAGTTGCTCAATAATGAGATAGTGGTAGATCTATCTGCTTCCTTGCATATCATTAAACCTGCCACTTTTGAATATATCTGTCTATATTTGTTTACTCATTGGCCCAAAAGTTTTTGTCCTGTATTTTGATAATCTGTTGGGCAAGAAAGCAGGGTAAATATGCCTTCTCTACTTTATTCCAGTTTGATGTTCAATATTAGTCTTTCAAAGATTGTTTCCTTGTAAGCTCACCTAACATATTATTTTGTAGAGGGTAGTCAACGAAGCTGCAACAGCATATGGCTTGAGGTGCATCCGATATGTGATAAGTAAGACATCTTTTTTACAAGTATTTCATTAGGACATATTTTCATAATTTCATTATGTCTGTGAGAAATCTTTGTGTAACCGCTTAAATTGACATACTTGTTTAGGGGACATAACTCCTCCTCTTGCGGTGAGGCAATCTATGGAAATGCAAGCAGATGCAGAACGCAAAAAGAGAGTTAAAATTCTTGTGTCTGAAGGTAAGAAACCATATGTTTGTTTGAATTCTAGTTATATATACAAGGTTCGCTAAGTATCAAGAAAAATTCACTGAAATTGACTAATCTTTCTCAGGTGAAAGGGATGCCGCCATTAACCAAGCAGAAGGGGAGAGGCGTGCTGCATTTTTAGCTGCAGAAGGTAGCTACATTTCCTATGTAATTTAGTTCCAGTAGTTTGAAATATTGTGTGGATGAATTTGATGTTGATGTTCCTTTAATTGGATGAATTTGGTACTTGTAAATTCTACTGTTGACTTTTCCATTCTTTATTTCGTTCTTTTATAGGAGAACTTGCTAAAGCAGATGCGGCTTCTAAAGGAATTTCCCTTGTATCAAAGAGTCTTATGGAAGCTGGGGGTATAGAGGTGAGGTTCTTCACTCCCTGTATTGTGATTGTAGTATTATCAATAAAAGTCTTGGAGGTTGCAAAGTGTTTCTATGAGTGATCCTTCCTTAAGTGTTTGATTTGGCATATGCACATAGTCTTGGTACTTGTTTCTAGACTGCAGAGGCTGTCCTTTTAGTGCTGTAAATGTAAAAGCAATTTATTCATACAATCAAGGCTGGGAATGCAATTATGTGTCTGCAACTCTTTCTTTTACCTCTTTTGACTGTATGCAGTGTTAATGCCTGTTGGATGGTATATTATTGGAACATTTTTTTTCTTCTTCATAATTAGTTTCGGATCTTCAGTTTCATACTATTTAGCTTTTCACCTTTCATACAAGTTCTTTTGTTATCCAACACAGTTGTTCCAAATGGTTCCATCATTACTAAGCTGTAACAGCATATGGTTTCCCCTCATGCCTTTTGTGAAATAGGCCAAAAAGTTAACTGGCAAGAATATTAATGGACTTTATCTTCTTTATAAGCTAAAGCTTCTAAATCATGTTTCTTCTTTCTATTGCGCCATGTTTCAAAGTGTTAAATTCTTCAAGAATCAGTAAATTTTAAAAAGGTCCAGTTATTCATTAATGTCTTATCGAGTGAAAAGAAAAATGTATGTAGTATATATTAAAATTTGAATTTTTATAAGCAATGATCATGTAGACTTTTCTTATTTAGTCTGACGTCTTGTGGTGTACAGACTTGTGAAAATCATATTTGTATGGATGGAAGAAGAAACTAATGGTCTGATTTGATTTGCAGGCTGCTGGTTTGAAAGTCGCTGAGCAGTATGTCATTGCATTCGGAAATCTGGCGAAACAGGTGAAAACAGGAGCATTGAAATTTTTGTGTATGCTGTGTTTATATATGCTCAAGTGATTAATAAAATAGCCTGCCTTTTAATCTGTGTCTCTTGTACCTTTTCTCCAGGGCACCTCAACAGTGTTTCTTCCCAATGATGCTACTGGTGTCTCCTCCATGATTTCTCAAGCCATTTCTCTTTATAAAAGGTTGGGTGGGGATCCAACCACTGGATCAACTGGAGGCTTTAAGGCTGATACTCCCTCGAAAGAATCTCAGCATGCAACTAAGTTGATTGAGGAAACAGTTGATGGAGATAAGGCTTCAAAGTTTTCCCTTCAAAACCAGAAGGTGCCTGATGAACTTGGGTTTTCTCTTCAAAACCGCAAGTAGAATAGAGGTGAATTTTCTCAATATCACAGTCAGAGCAGTTTTGAGTCTTTACAGCAGACTTGTCACTTTAATATGAGCTGTAATTAACTACAAGGTATTACATCGTTGCTATGTCAGAGATACAGGCTAATCCAGTGATTGAACTCTTTGTTTGGGTTGGTTCAGCAATGATATTAATTCTCTGATCATTTAGGTGAATGGTGGCTTTACTTGATTACTAATTACAAGTAATGCAATTGAGTGAGATTTTGCTTTTCGGTACAGCTTTTGCAGTTCGAAAATAAACAATTCAGAGTTCTTTAGCTGCCGTTTGGTAAGAATTTGCAAAACAGTTTCAACTTTTAAGTAACAAAATTATAGAGTTTGGATGTAAAGTGTTATAGAAAAAAAAAATTTGGAAATGAAAAATGTCAGATAATAGGTTAATTTATAGTTTTCTTTTGCAACTATAGACTGCAATAGGTTAATTCTATACAATAAACTGGTAAAGTTTACCGGTTTATTGTAGCGCGATTCCGTTGGGTGTTGTCATAGTAACTGGGCCGGAAAAAGTAAAACTACTGGAGCCCAAAACAAAATGGACTCGTCAGTAAATCCAGTTGGGAGGTTCAATATACACGACTACACAATTCACTTTGATTTCTGACGTTGATATCAACCACATTCTCTCTCTCTCTCTGTGAAAACCCTATTAACCAAAGCCGAAAGCCGCGGTCTTCTTCCCCCATCTTCTTCTTCTTCAAGATGTCTGAATTCAGCCCTGGAAATAGACCCATCGATTTACAACAGAAGATTTTAATGAAATCGGTAATGGCAGATGGTGAGTTTTCAAAATTCCCCCGTTTCAGATACCTGAATACGATCGATATTGTTTCAAATTCCCCCGTTTCAGATACCTGAATAGGATCTGGAAACGGTGGGCCTTGCCCAAGTATAGCGGCACGGCCCACCTCACCGACCTCACTTACTAGTCTCTGTGCTCGTCGATGGCTTCACTTTCAATACTAAAACTGTGCTGAACTCTAAGAAAGAAGCCGAGGGCTGTGCTGCGGGGTTGGCATTGGCCATAACAGAAGCTGTATCTGATATAGGGCAGTAGTTAAGAGCTAGCCACAAGTAGATCTTGCCACATATTACTCCATATATTAATAGATGAGCCTTTTTTCCAGCATGTGGTTTTGCAAATCAAAAACCATTTTAGGAACTAGTGGTGAAATGTGAATAAAGTGCTGCATACATCAAAAATTGTTGCTTGTTAACTCTGCAATGTTTTGTCTATGCTTCTAAATCCACTTGCTGCCTGATCTTTTCCTTGTTCCCAGACATCATCATTATCAGTAGTCCTAATGCTCAACTTCTCGTGAATCCACCACTCCTCGCTGCACTCCTTGTGCCATGGAGATTAGCATTAGCGTGTCTGCAATACCATGATGATCATCAAAACTATCATTTCCACCGGTAGCAGCACCACCATCTCCCTCAGCATTGCCTCGCTTGCACTCACTGCCCTTCTTAGCCACCAATTGGCTGAGTTCAACCATAGCCTGCTTGATTTCCAAAGCCATTCGGTCAACTTTCACATAATTTCCCTTTGCTGTGTTGTGGGAAGTTTCACGATCTCGGCAAGCCTTTCAGGCTTATTCTTCTTGAAATGCCCCTTATTGGGAGAATGGGCAGATTGGATTAGGATCGGGAAAGGGGTTCATGTAGTTGGTCAAGTCGAGTTGGCGGGCTTCTCAAGGCTGCAGGGACATGCTGGCCGATGAGATTTTCACCTCTGGGAACGTACTCAATTACTTGCCTTGGATGCATTCAAAAGCCTATAATATACACTAGGGGAATGAGCTTGACTGATCGATACAAATTGGCAATGCATTTCAGGTACTGAGTTCTGTCTACTTAAGAATTCCTTTGTAATGCATGAATTGTTATAAAGTGATTCATACTAATATAACATTTCAAAATTACATTTTTTTTCTTTTCTGGTTTTCTCTTCAATTTCTAATATAATGCGCGTCTGTTTGTCATATATTTCAACTCAGTGAATAGATTAAGACACGTCTTTAACTAGTTTCTTTCACCAAAAACATCTAGCACCAGCTTTGTTTCTGTTCTCCTGTTCTTGTCTCAAGCCAATGGATGTAATTAAACATTATACTTCAAGTTTCTCTATAAAGTATTTTCCGGTTGTCATAAGCTCTCTGCTGTGAAATTTTGCTTATGGGTTAAACCTATTCCAGATTAACACTGGCATACTGATTCTCGGTCTTGCAAGACAAGTTTCCCAATGGTATTAATGTCCTTTCTTTATTCTCTGGGATAGGTGGAGTAGAAGTAGCCCTTGGTATGATTGTTTGGGATCCATATGAAGAGTCTAGTGGAAGCAAAGATCGTGAAGTGTTGGTGGGAGCAAACAAAGCAGACTGGGAATTTGATTTTCCTTGTTGATTTAAATGAGTTGGATGCTGACCGATTGGAACAGTTTGTGTTCATTCGGTGGATTTGATCTTGTAGTTGGTGGGATCCCCTGCAATAATCCAACAGCCAGTATTCACAAAGTTTATTTGCGGATTGTAGGTGAGACTTCTACTCAGAATTTCAACAGCTACAGCTTCTGATGATGCATAATTTCTATGGTAAAAATGGTACCTCCTTTTAATTCCCTAAGGGTTAATCTGGTTATGTGGTTAATCAAAGGTTTGGCTTTTTTGTAGTTGTTGGATATCATAGAACAAGGCTCCGTGCAGATGCAGTAAAACTCCATTGCGCAGATGACTCTCCAAAATTGCCATTATTCCTTAAGGTACCTGCAAAGTGCTTCATACGAATCAATGGACTTCATTGCTATCTTCTTTCCCTCTTTATTTTCTGGGGTGTGTCTGTGTCTGTCCAAAGACATCACCATGTATTGCTTAAATGATTCATTTCACATATGGAGTAATTTTTCATTTGGAGCTAGTGGAGTTTTTCTCTTGGTAAATAAATTGTGATTTAGTATAGGCATTTAGAACCCACCTACGCTCGTTCCTATTGCTAGTATAGCTTCCATGACTTCAATTTAAGCATCATTGTTCTGTTATATGCTGATATGTATACATTTTGTTATAAGCTTCTTTCTAGTGTTCTTGAAAACACTTTTCTGGTGTTTATCTAATTCTTTTTCGCATTTGCAGACGTAATTGAAAAATGATCATGCTTTGAGAATGACTTCATCTTACTGTGTTTGATTGGCTAGGTTACTTCCACAACAAAGAAACAAGTGATTGTCTCTAATGGGTTACCTCACCTAAGCAATCGGATATGGAGTTCCTTCACCTACTAAACTAGCAGTCTTGGCTCCTGGCAGTAACAATTGTTGTGTAATTTAGTTGACAATTCTGATCTAATCTAGTTCCACTAGTGTGTTTAAAAGTGGAATAAGTTTAAATGGAAAACTTTTCTAGTTATATCCAACGAACTTCTCCTTTCAGTTTAATTGCTACATCTTTTCGTAGACTAGCATTGCTGTCTTCTATTTGAGTATTATCAATTCTTTCTAAACGTCCAATAAAAGGAGGTTGCTTTTTTGCTTGATCTCCTTCATCAATATCTGTTGTGAAGTTATGGTGGCTTGGATTTCAGTTCCACCAGTCCGAAAAATGCTATCACGTAATTAGAAACGAATGTCACGTGTGATCAATATCCTCTAGTTTTCTAGCCTTCTAGCATTGCCTTCTATATTTACTCCCACTCCGGTCATTAGGAACCGGAAACTTTCCAATAATAATTTTCAACATACCTACACGAAAACAATCGAATTCTGTAGAATAAATATCATGCATTGCAGCCGGCCGGCCTGCAATTCCTTGAGCTAATAATGTTGCCAGCAAAAGAAAACGATTAAACTTTGTGATTACGCAAAAACAAGAACTTCATCATGGTGACCTAAGTATCCATTCTTAATAACTAATTAGTCAAGCTCTTAATTTGGCCTATTATAATTATATCCTATGTTGGCCTGCAATGGAAATATAATCCAAGTTACTTATAGTCAAGAACACGTGGGCCTGCCCTGTATAATAAGACACATAAACCTTTCTATTCTCATGAGTCCCTACTCCTATACCGTTCATTACTAATATCCGGTCGCGATCAATCCGAAAAGAGGGTTGTTTTTGCCTATCGCTGTAAAAGCACATAATTTATGCAGTAAAAATTTTGGATTTGGATTTGGTGTCTGTTATGGTTTGGCTTTGTTATTTTGTTTGGGAACAGAATCCGGCTCCACATGAATAGAATATTCAGGATTCCATTCCACCTATTACAAACTGTGACTGATTCCTTCTTCTTCGTTATTTTATATTGCTCATCCGGATTGATCCTCACGGGCTTCATCGATATATACAGCTGTGTTCTTGTAAAGCCTGGAATCCAAAATTGTACTCCTCTATGTGATTTGTCTTCTCTCATGTTTTTTGGTTTTTAAGAGTCAACCTTTGCCTACAATTCCACTCAGTCTCTAACTCTTTGCCAAGTTTGGTCCCCATATAGCGCTCCATTTTCCACAACTTGGTCCGAAGTACGAAAGTCGCAATCTTTTTTGCCTCTATCACTAACCAAAACCAACCAAACCAGAGCTGTGGATGAGTTTGAATATTTTCTTCACTCCCCAACAATATCTTCCATTGAAGTTTTGATCTTGGCGTGATGGGTTTCGAAGGAGCTGACGATTTGGACAAGGAGGGCCAGAAACTGCCGCCCCAGTCTAAATTCCGGTACAACTCGCCTCTGGTGCAAGTCGGTCTCATCGGTCTGGTCTGCTTCTGCTGCCCCGGAATGTTCAACGCCCTCTCCGGCATGGGCGGCGGAGGCCAGGTCGACCCCACCGCCTCCAACAACGCCTCCACCGCCCTCTACTCCTTCTTCGCCGTCTTCGGCATCCTCGGCGGCGGTATCTACAACATCCTCGGTCCCCGCCTCACTCTCCTCTCCGCCTGCTCCACCTACGTCCTCTACGCCGGCTCCTTCCTCTACTACAACCACCACAAGCACCAGGCCTTCGCCATCACGGCCGGAGCCATCCTCGGAGTCGGCGCCGGCCTCCTCTGGGCCTGCCAGGGCGCCATCATGACGTCATACCCGCCCCCTAATCGCAAGGGGACGTACATCTCCATCTTCTGGAGTATCTTCAACATGGGAGGTGTCATTGGTGGCTTGATACCATTTGTGCTCAACTATCACAGAAGTGAGGCTGCTTCTGTGAATGATGCAACTTACATCGGCTTCATGGTGTTCATGTCAGTCGGGACCATCCTGTCCCTGGCTATCTTGCCGCCGAGTAAGGTGGTCCGTGACGACGGGACCAAGTGTACTAATATTCAGTACTCCAATGTCACGACTGAGGCGATCGAGATTGTGAAGCTGTTTTTGAATTGGAAGATGCTGCTTATTATCCCTGCTGCTTTTTCTAGCAACTTTTTCTACACTTACCAGTTCAATAATGTGAATAGTGTGATGTTCAATCTGAGGACTAGGGGTTTGAACAATGTGTTCTACTGGGGTGCGCAGATGATTGGGTCGATTGGGATTGGTTACATTATGGATTTCAGCTTCAAGAGCAGGAGGACGAGGGGATTTTTCGGGATTGTAGTGGTGGCTGTTCTTAGCACTGCCATTTGGGCCGGTGGACTTGCTAACCAGGTAGGGTACAGTCGCGGCAAGAAGCCAGAGAAGTTGGATTTCAAGGACTCGGGTTCTGATTTCGCAGGACCGTTTGTGTTGTACTTTAGTTTCGGGTTGCTGGATGCCATGTTCCAGAGCCTTGTTTACTGGGTCATTGGAGCCTTGGCTAATGATTCTGAAATTCTAAGCAGGTATGACATAATGACTCATATTTATTTCTGTGCACATAGTGATAGAGTGGAGTAGTATCAAGTAAATAGCATGGTATAGTTTCAGAGTTTGTGAATTTGATGTGAACAACTTTTGTGCATGTGTTACAGGTATGTTGGATTCTATAAAGGAGTGCAGAGTGCTGGAGGAGCTGTTGCTTGGCAAGTTGATGCTCACAATGTCTCGTTCATCGGTCAATTGATTATGAATTGGGTTTTTACGACTGTGAGCTATCCGTTGTTGCTTATTCTGGTCTTGTTTGCTGTGAAGAATGAGGGTGAAGAAGAGGAAATTACCAAGGGCAAGGATGTTGCGCCTGGCTCGACCAAGGAGGTTGCTTAGCTTAATAAGTGATTCAGATAGATTCTTTGGAATTGTCATTTGTATTTGCTCCCACTTTTAAAAGGTGTTTGCCATCATGTTTACAAGTATTGAAATTGATGAAGTTATCCACTTGTATACACATAAATGGAAGTTCATGCTTTGTCTAAATTTGGTTGATCACAAATCTGTGCTTTTAGTTCAAGAACAGATTCCAAGGTTTTCACCTCAGAATTGGTCTCTATCTCTGGGTTTATCTTCTAGAGAGGGTTAAACACCAGAGTCCTTGTTTATTGTTAACTTTGCTTGGTGCATTCACTGCCTTTGCTGTGACCTATTCTTCTTTTAAATTCCATTCGTCTACATTTCAATAATAAACCAGATAAAGAGACATTTGCTCACGTATTTTATAAGCTTAGGCTGTGTAGGCTAAGCTCTGTTTCCTGTTAGTTTGAGGACATCATCGTTCGTGGCGCATGTCTGGAGGGTTACGACATTTCTTTGTGAAAGACGAACAAATTAATCCTTTCCAGTCTGGCAGTCTCTAATATTTCAAGATTAGAAATACAAAACTATGAAAGAACAGATTGTCTTGTAATTATCCTTAATGGCGTTTATCCTGATTGCTTGCAATCAACCTAAATATAAGCAATTTGAGCAGACTAATTAATCAATCAATTATCAGCTTAAATGCATGACAGATCTTATTCTTAAACCTTAATAAACGAGACTATAATGAATAATATAGATTACACGTACATACATCTAATTAATTTTTTCTTATTAATTGCATGGTTAATGGAGTCCCAAAAGTTTGAATACAAAGTGCATACAAGAAATGATCATTTTCCCCCTGCACTTTTCTCATGTTCATTCATGGGATACAATTGATATAGATCGGAAGTTGTGAATCATACTTTGACAAGGAGCTCTTCCTTCTTGTCCTCTGAGGTGGCCGGAGGAGCAGTCTTGGGTTCTTCTTGTGCTTCCTTTTTCTCCTTCTCCTCCTCCTTTTTGGTCTCCTTGACAGCCTCAACGTATATGATCTCACCTTCCTTGGCAGCGACCTCGACTTCAACTGTCTCCCCTTTCGGGTTCTCTACCACAATAGATTCTCCGGGAAGTACGAGCACGGGCACGGCCTCAGCGGCTTTTGTTTCCTTCTTTTCGTCCTCATCGGGCTTCGAGAGATCTACCAAAGGTGCTTCATCCTTACTCTTATCATCTGATCCGCTGCTGTCCTTCTTATCATCATCAGCAGTGGTCTCAGCCTTGGCGGCAACGGTCTCCTCGGCCTTGACGGGCTCCTCAACCGGAGCAGCGTCCGGGTTGGTTTCGGTCAACTCCTTAGGTTTGCTCGCACAGCCTCCCATGGTTATTGATTAAGAGTATGGGAAGAATGCGCGAGGGTCTTTGGTATGAGCAGAAGCAGGAGGGGCTTCTTGAGGCTGTGGGAGATATGGGGATATAGCATGAGGTTGATATATAGGTGAAGAGGGGAGAGCATGTTTAGGAGAAATTGAAGGTGGAATCAGCCTGGCATTCCTTTTCAAATGGACAGCCACAACTTTGCCGCGCCTTCATTACCAGGAAACACAAAGAGTTCGTTAATTATGGCAGTTATGTTCATTCTTTCCGAATATTGTGCCTGGCCCATCACCGATGTGTGTTGTCTTCTTATACCACAAGATTTAGACCAACAACCGCAAAACAAAATTAGTGTATATTACCTTTGTTCCAATAATGGTGGAAAAGATACACATAAAAGCGTTTTGATATTTCTCAAGAGATTTTGTATTAAGTATCTTTAACATATCGACTTCAAATTCACTCAAAATTGTATTAAACATAAAGTCTCGCTAATTAATGAAGCTGATATAGTTCACTTAAATCTGTATTAAACATAAAGTTCTATCCAAATCTGCCAATAACCATTTGGTCAAACTAAATAAGTTTTTATTCGTAAATTGAGGGAGTCTAATTATTGTTGGTATATAATAAATTTTATAAACTGAACTTTATGCAAATCATTTTTCTTTTTCATTTCTCAAAAGAAGTGTTTAAAAGTATTAACATTATGAAGTTAAGAACCGTTTAGATTAGTAATTATTTACTCTGTGTCTGACAGAATAAGTTAATCTAACGGCTCATAATTTGAGAGTTTCAATACTTCAAAACACTGTAAAACACATACATCATCTAGTAATGAAAGAGAAATGAATCTGTCAAATACTTTTTTAGACACAATTTTTTAGTTCATTGTTTTTCAAATTTATTTTTGGTAAATGAGAATGCTGTTAATATTCCTTTAAAAGGATGATAATATATGGTCAAGAGTGTATAAAAATGCCAATAAATTCCTCATGATTACAACTTTTTTCTTAATTAGTGAGGTAAAATCGAGCAAAAAAGGAAATGATTTGGTGGACATAAATCACATAATCGTATAATCCATGAGATATAATTACTAGTTGTAAATAAAATTATTAACTAATAAATGCCAACACAAAATGCGGGAAAGAAGGACCATCGTTCACTGCTCAAAATACTTATACGACGGCGTCCGGTCACAACTAAGGCATTGCGCGTCAACCAAGTGTCTGATCCTACTTTCCAACATTAGGGATTCTTCAACCTCCTCCTTTATCTATTTTTTTGCTTCGGATGATAGTCAAAACCAAGCATCATTAACCTGGGGGTAAAAGTCAATTCGATCAGAACCTGAAACAACACCTGACCTGACCTGATTTGGAGAAATTCTCTCAAATTTGGGGAAGGTTCAGGGGACGAAGAACAACAATGGTTTTCATGATCTTCCCTTAAGTTTAGATTTTGGGGAAGAGTTTTGAGAGAGATAAGGATTTGGTGCAACTCCATCGAAAAAAGGTGCAAGAATATTGATACAATTAGAGAACTCGCCTTCAATGGAGCTCCACTTCCTTAAGTCCCCAATCTCTCTCATTATACCTATACTCTTCACCGCCTTCATCCTCGGTTGCTTCCCCACCGTCCGATCCGAGCAGGAAGATAGTTTCATCAAACTGCCCTCGGAGTCTCAACCAGCTGATGTATGTCCCGCCCAGACTACGTCACTGGTTCACGCCCTCTCGTGTCCGGTCAATTGCTTTCGACCGGACCCGGTATGCGGCGTGAACGGTGTGACATACTGGTGTGGCTGCCAGGAGGCACAATGTGCAGGGGTTAAAGTGGCCAAGTTGGGATTTTGCGAGGTGGGAAATGGGGGTGCGGCTCCTCTATCTGCGCAGGCCTTGCTTTTGGTTCACATTGTGTGGCTTATCGTCCTCGGATTCTCAGTTTTGTTTGGACTTTTCTAATTCATTCATCTGGTTTTGTTGGTTCAGATTACAGGTTTTGTCCATCTAGCTTTTGCACGAAGGATGAATCACAGCTCTGTATTTTTCCTTTTTTGTTGCTTTTTGGGTTATATGATATGGTAACCCTCTCTTGCCGCACCATTGTAATAACTTATGCAAGAAAGATATCAAAAGGTTATATTTGGTTGAAGTCGTAGGAGGAACCTTTCTTCATTTCAATAGTTAGGTACATTCCTTGTACATTCACCATACATTATTAAGAAGTTTGAGATTGGATGCTTAAAAATCATAGTAGTGGTGGAATTGTGAAGAATTCCTTAATATTTAAAAAGTTTGAATTTGTGTCAACGAGTAAGAAAATAAAGGAGGTCAAATGAATGCTAAATTAGCAAGATAAATGTAAAGAAACAACAAACACTAGTATTAATTCTTTCTAACCCGACGTTGGTGGAATTGTGAAGAATTCCTTAATATTCAAAAAGTTTGAATTTGTGTCAACGAGTAAGAAAATAAAGGAGGTCAAATGAACGCTAAATTAGCAAGATAAATGTAAAGAAACAACAAACACTAGTATTAATTCTTTCTAACCTGACGTTTAGAATAACATGTTTATTTACTTGAACTGAGTATGAGAACAAATTTCAAGTAATTTCCACTATATTAGTAACTCATTTGTTAGAGTCATGACAATTAGTTTGTAATATCAATCGCAACCAGCTGCATTCCTATTAAGATTCATAAGTAAACTATCTAATGAGAACAACTTTTCTCATTCATTAGTAAATAATATTTCAAATTTGTCTCATACTCTTAAATTTCATCATTTCATGTAAATAACCTTGTATCAGAAATTTGACCGTCACTTTCCTAAACTTCTAAATTCTAACCACCTGGTGTGGTAAAGTTGGTCGAGAGGCCTATCACAGAACTCCCCACATCTAGTGTTCGTGTCCAAAATCTCATCAGTTTGTGACCATCATGTTTGAGGGGCATTCATATTCGTGCGCCAACACCAAGAGATTAGTTTGACTTTGCTAAAATACCCTCGTGAATCTCGATCCCAATATTACCTGTGCTCATATAACCGAGATTGATGCTACCTCATCTTCATCTTGATCAAAATAGAATGAGTTTCCCTAAAATTTTAAATTCAAGCGGGTTCGGCCCACCCGGCCCAATAACACCGGACGGCTAGTCAGCTAGGCCACATGTTGCCTAGTCTGTTTATCATCAACAGAACTATGAAGCCATCATCAATTCATGGAGCGAATAATCCCGGCAAGTCGTAACCGTCTCTAACCGACTCCGATCAGCACAGAAACCAAGAAATGCTCTCCTCCGCCGCCGCCCTATTCGGCAACCCCATCTCCCTCACTCTCACTCCTCCTCCTCCTCCTCCTCTCACTCTCTCTCTTCACTTCAAGAACCGCGCTTTCCTCACTCGCTTCTCAATCTCAGCCAACCATGACTCTATCAAGTCACAGGTCCATCTCGACAGTCTTCGGGTTTTGGAATGGGATAAGCTCTGCGATTCCGTCGCCGGCTTCGCTCGTACTCCGTTAGGCCGCGAAGCCACCAAGGTACTTACTAACTACTTAACTAGTTACAACTTTTAACTCTAATCGTCCTCTAAATCTTCTTCGTCTTCGCTTTGATTGTTGATTTTGTTACTGAATCGATAGGCAAAGCTATGGTGTTTGAGCCAGACCTACGAAGAAAGCTTGAGGCTTCTGGACGAAACCAATGCCGCGGTTGAGATGCTCAAGCACGGCGCTTGCAGTTTGGATTTTGGCGGTGTTAAAGTCGTTTTGGTAATCATGTTAAATTGAGTGGATTTTGTTGATTTTCGAAACACTTAATGATGTTGAGAGATTTTGTGTGTATGTGAAGGTGGAATCTGCTATACAACGTGCTCGGAGGAGCTCAGCGGTGGAAGGAATCGAAGCGGTAGCTGTGATGGAGCTGCTGCAGTACGCAGAGCATTTGCAGAGTAATCTGAAAGGTGCAATCAAGGAAGATGCGGAGTGGTACAGGCGATTTATGCCTCTTTCGGAAGTGGTGAGTGTAAGCTTGAGAGTTAAGTTATGTGCTAATGGCAATTGGGTGTTGACATTGTGTGTTTTGAGTGGATTCAAATGTGATTCAATTGTTTGTGCAGATAATGGGATTTGTGGTAAACCGATCACTAGCTAAGCTGATACAGCAAGTTATAGATGAAGACGGCCGTGTTAAAGACTCTGCGGTTTGTTACTGATAATGCTTTTGTACTGGAATATAACTCTTTAGGTTGCAGTCATTTGTTTTTAGAAGTTTTAAGTCCTTTCTAACTGAGTGATTCACGATTTTAGAGTCCAAACCTGAAACGTTTACGCAATCAAGTTCGGACGCTTGAGAAAAAGGTAAAATTCTTGTTTTGAAGAGTTCATTTCAGTAATCCAATTATGAATATTTGAGTGTATAGATAAGAAAAAGGGCAATATATTGCAGCCATCAGCCTTGGAACTTCAGTCAACGCTTATGGCATAACCTAAATAACTGATTAATATATCCCATTATCGTTCTTATTGGCTCACACAAGGAAAACATGTGCTTATTGCAAACAATGAATCCACATTTCTGACTTTTTTACCACCACCACTTATGTGCTGTGGTGATTTCATATACATTATTGAACTCAGCATGTCATTGTAAGTAGGTACAGTTATGCAGACCATAGATTGTAAGTAGGCACATCACCACATGATACAGAAGCATTTTAGGCTTTGAGTCTGAAAATATCATTTGTAATCATTCTTATTCACAACTTAGTTTCTAACTCTGATCCACTCTTTTCAGATATATCAGTTAATGAACAGCCTAGTCCGGAATGACAAGAGTGTAACACCACTTCTGGTAAGAATCACAAATCAAAGATGTTCCTTTAGAACCTAAAAAAAAAAAAAAAAAAAAAAAAAAAATTTAATTTATACTATCAATCACTGGTTCAGGAAGTGAGTACCGTTGATGGAAGGTGGTGCATAAAATCCAGTGCTAATGAAATGACAAGTTTCAAGGGTCTACTGTTGCCCAGGTCTGTAAAGTTTGTTATATAACCTGGATCACCTCTAACCATGCAAAGTATTTCTCTTGATTGTTTACTGGTCTAGGTCAAATTATCTTGTCTCCATTTAATGGAATCTTAGTTGAGTTTTTCAATCCTGAAAGTGATATAATGTTATAGTGGTTCAGGCAAAGGAAGCATTGTTGAGCCATTATCTGCTGTCCCTCTGAACGATGAATTACAACAAACAAGGGCACTAGTATCAGAGGCTGAGGCGGAGGTTCTCTCTATGTTAACAGAAAAGGTTGCTGGCCTTATGTGGTAATTACTCTTTTTCTGTCTATAGAAGTATCATCTGTTCCCCCTTCTGATGTTCATTTGGCTTATCATACAGATGCAAATGGATCTTGAGAATATTGAACAGCTATTAAACAGTATTATTGAACTGGATGTGGTAGGTTGTTGAGGATTTCTTCTTTCTCATCTCTCTCTCTCAACTACTTATCTGATTGTGTTAATAGCTTACATTGCATTCTTAACTTGTAGGTGAATGCCCGAGCAACTTATGGCCTAGCATATGGAGGAACATGTCCCAATATATATCTCCCAGGAGGTCATAGTTCTTCTGCGAGTGATGCCTACATTTCTGGGAACAAACATCCACAGGCATCCTATTCCAAAAAAAGTGGATGGGTGTTGTATCTGCCGAAAGCTCATCATCCTTTATTACTGCAACAGCATAGACAAAATTTAAAGAAGGCCAGGAAGGATTCCAAGAATGTGACTCTGGTAATTATGCAATATCTATGATTTGTTGTCCCTTTATTATTGGTAGTTTTCTGGTTTAAACCCAGTTCTGAATAATGATTCAGGATATATAATTTTGGATTGAAATTCAAATGTTAAATTTAGTCTATTCTTTTGATAGTGTGGTCAACTGGTCATATTTCTTGCACAAAGGGAATTGCATTTAGGTGATTGTGAGTTTGTGACTTTCTGAAGGCAATTATTTCCTTTTTGAATAACAAGTATGGCACCTGTAGGTAATGTCATAACAAAAACACACTCCAAGAAGAGGAGAACATATAGCATATCATCTTAGAATTCAAGCTAATTCCAAATTTCATATTTTTTGGGAAGATAATTTAGAATTCTATAGGTTGATTCATAATTATCACCTGCCTCAACTCTCAGTATGCATCATGAAATTATGATCAGATATTCTGTTTCTAAATTCTGCCATCTCTATTTCGCAGGTTCACCCAGTTCCAGTTGATTTTTTTATCACACAGAAAATTCGAGTTTTGGTTATCACTGGCCCTAATACAGGGGGAAAAACCATTGGCCTGAAGACTGTAGGATTAGCAGCTATGATGGCAAAATCAGGTTGAACATCCAAAGTGTTCATCTGTTTAAGGCTCGTGGAATATTCTAGTAGTCTCAGTGTCTCACAATCAAATGAACATTGTCTTTATATTGATAATTGAGTTGAATAAAGAATATACAGACTAAAAATGTTGATTACAAATGCAGCTTCCAACACCATCTTCAAGTTTCCTGGCTTATGACCATTTTTCTCTATTATACTGCAGGTCTTCATGTTTTATGTTCTGAGTCGGTACACATCCCTTGGTTTGATTCAGTGTTTGCTGACATTGGTGATGAACAATCCCTGTCTCAATCTCTGTCCACATTCTCGGGCCACCTAAAACATATAAGCGTAAGAAAAGTATTTCTAACTTGCTTTTAAAAAAAACTTTTGATGATAAACATGACAGAGTTTACATATGCAATAATTAAAAACTTGATAGACTAGAAAAGTTCAGTAAATACTTTTTTGTCTGATCAGTGAAGACCTATATACATATCTGATATGAAAACCATTTCTTACATCTTGTAGGACATACAATTGCAGTCAACAAGTTGCTCACTCGTGCTACTAGATGAGGTACGGTTAAACTGTCTTTTTAACATGCAATGATTTAATAATATATTACCAGGAAGATAAAAGAGAAACAAAACGTAAGTTATATTTACAGGGATTACACAACTCCTTTTGTTATTAGGTCGGTGCGGGAACAAACCCCCTTGAAGGAGCAGCGCTGGGGATGTCACTATTGGAATCTTTTGCTGAAACTGGTGCTTTGTTGACAATTGCCACAACACATCATGGTGAACTCAAAACCCTGAAATACAGGTACTGGCATACAAGTTAAAGGTGTGACTATTGCAATAGTAATGACAGTTTAGTTCAGTTAGTGTTGAGTTAATTTAAATAATGGTTGTTGTCAGGCTTATGGTCACAGTTGCTCTCCTTGTGGTTTATGGAGTCAATTGTTTGTGTAGTTGAAAATCTACATAGCCCTTTGGAATATCTTCCCCTTCTACAAGTCTGGGTTTGTGTCGATGACATTTTTCTTTGACAGCAATGACGCCTTTGAAAATGCATGTATGGAGTTTGATGAAGTGAACTTAAAGCCCACTTACAGAATTCTCTGGGGAGTACCAGGTATATATTCTGAATACTGCATATGCATTGGGTTAAACTGGGTTCTCTTTTCTGTTACAATGTCAAATACTTTTGTAAAAATCTCTTCATCTCACTTTCATTCATTAGCAAGCCAGTAGTCATTGGTGTCTCACTAATGCTGTACTACCCTCTAGATCATATAATTATGTTGCTTAATAATGATTCAAGAATGCAATGTATTCTGCAGGGCGTTCAAATGCAATCAATATAGCTGAAAGGTTGGGACTACCTGGTAGAGTAGTTGATAATGCCCGAGAACTGTATGGTGCAGCTAGTGCAGGGATAGATGAGGTAACATGTATAGCTAACATACCTCTTTATCTTGTTCTTAATAATTAATAAAAGAAAACAATAATAGAAAAAAGAAAAAAAAGGAGCGGCCCTGTATGTATGAAACAGTGCAAAAATGCTAGAATAGTGTTCACATGTCCTAGTGTCCACTCAAAGAAATGATCTGCTGATCTTTTCTCACTTGGTTTTTCTTGCATTTACACATGGGAGATATGAAGCTTTTTTTGTATTTCAATGCAGGTTATAGTTGATATGGAACGGTTAAAGCAGGAGTATCAAGAGCTTTTATATGAAGCACAGAATCATCTGACGTAAGAATCTGCTTCCCTGTTTTGATATTCTCAAGTAAACAGGAGTCCTATGGTCTTTTGGAAGGAAAAATAGAATTAAAAATCATTAAATAAAAGGATAACAGGCTTCATTTCATGACATCCAAGTAGATAATCAATGATGCAAATTTTTCAGTAATTAATATGCTCTCTCACTGAAGGTATGTCATTTCCAAAGATGAACTCTAGCTTTCAACTATTGTGTTCATATATGTTATATTTGTACTTATAGGATCTCAAGAGAGTTGCATGAGAAACTGTTGGTTGCCAAAAGGAAGATTATGGAACATGGTAATGATCAAAGATTTAGGCAAATGCGAGAAATATCTGAGGCTGCTGCAATGGCACGATCTATTCTTCACAAAAAAGCTCGAAAGCAACGCGAATCTGCAATTCAATCTCTGCAGCCTACTTTGGAGCGAAAAAGACAGCTTGCATTGGCAACAAATGCAACTGATAATGGTGAGAATTCAACCACAAAAAGAAGGGTATCCTCTTCTGAAGATGTTAAAAAATCGCCATCAGGTAAATGAACCAATGAGAACTTTTTGAGATTAATTAGATTGTCATATCTCTTTGAGAAACCGACTGAGTTTCTACCAAATTTTTAAGTTTTTTAACTATTATTAAGTAGATTATGTTTCAGATAAGTTTGAGCTTCCCAAGGTTGGCAATATGGTGTTTGTTTCTTCGCTTGGAAAGAAGGCGACAGTTTTGAGAGTGGAGCCATCTAAGGAGGAAATTTTGGTTCAAGCTGGTAACATAAAGATGAAACTGAAACTAGGTGACATCAAGACGTGACCGGTAGGAATAGTTGTTACATGTAAATGTCATCGATGATGTAAATGAAAAGGATTACTGCCTAGTGCCTGCATAAGCACACATTAATGGGTGAGCATTTTCTGCTTCAGTTACAGCTCATTTACTGACAGCTCTTGTTTTTTTTACAAGGAAAATATAATCTCGGGATTTATGGACGTTTGAAACACCATTATGCAGGATTTTTGTCAAGTGTTGCCATATGTTGTATACCATCATCAGTGGTGCAGTCGGGAAAGAGAGAAGGCTAAAACATCCAAAGCATCAGGAAAATATGTACAGAGCTCAGTGATTCTTATTAACTGCCAAGAAGTATGCTGATTTTAGGCCCAAGGCAGACAGATCGGAAGGCCGAAAGGGAGAGAGACACAGAAAATTAGGAATTTTTTTTTCTTCAACTTGATAGCTTGTAATGAATCCCAGCAATAAGGTTGTGTGGTTAAAACTTAAAACCCACGTGAACCTCATAAATTTAATGTCATGAGTCATGACTAGTGAAGAATGGGACATGGAACCGAAAGAGCGGTGCATTTCTGGCCTTTGTTATTTTGGTTTGGGAAATCGCATCTTCTTGTTGACTTTAGTGCTCGTAAACCGTGAGAACTAGATCAAGCCAAGTATTCTACCCTGTAACCTTTCTTCTTCATTCATTTTCTGGGGTAGTTCACACTCTCTGAACTCTATTGACTCTGGCAATTAAACCCTTTTGCTTTCTTGGTGCTAAGCTTTCAACCCTTTTCAACCCTTTCGTCTATATTCGTTTAGTCGCACTATTAACGCTGAACTGCTGAGAAACTGAAACTTTCATCATGTGCTTAGATCTTTTTTAGGTGACTACGATGTTTCAAGCATAAGAATGGTTCGTATATAATATGCTAAACCTTTCTCTTTGCTGGTTTGCTGCTCTAGAATGTATGGGAAAAGATGCCTTCTTTATTAGACCAAAACGATTTCACTGCACCAACTGAGGATTTCCCTACCGGAATAAGAAGAATGAACAAGGCAACAAAGATTCACCACACCGGCTAAAGAATCCCTATTACACATACAATGATACAATGACAAAACCCAACAAACTGAAGTTGTTAGTAGTACCTTTCATTCCCTATCGGAATAAGAAGAAATGAAAGAGTGAACAAGACAACAAAGATTCAAGACAGCGGCTGAAGATTCCCTATTACATACGATGCCAAAACCCAACAAACAGAACACCAAGGAATAAGAAATAAGAAGTAGCTTTTATTTTGATTAAAGATCTTTGCTATTAAATTCAACTTGTGTTGAATATGAACAGCTACATCTTTGCTTTTCACTAGTGGCTAATTTTTGACACTATTATATTAGTAGCATTACATATGCTAATCGAAATGTTTATGAGCTAGCTAGCTAGAGCTTTACACCCCTTGTTCTTCATCCTTGGTGATGATGCTATGTTCCTCATCGTCAACCCCAACAACCCACCCAAATTGGAAAGTGACGTCAAGGAAATAGAGCATGACAACCAAAACAAAGCAGGACAAGAACATCGGTATGGGACCAAAGATCCACAAGAACAGAGGGAACGAAAAGTAGAAGGCTCGGAGACCCAAAGACCAGAAGTAGCTGCCTCTGTTCACAGTGTTTGCCACATACTCTGTTGTCAAATTGTGATGCTTCAGATGCGGAGACATCTTCTTGAACGGCGCGTTGATCAGAATGCTTGCATGACTGTAGTACCTTATGGACTGCACATTGAACAAGAAAGCCACCAAGAAACAGACCAAAATGGAAAAGTATTTGATGGAGTATCCCTTCTCGCTTGTGTTCCCGTAAACGAAAACCGATGCACTTCTATCTTTGGTTACACTACTCATCAACACAGCAATGAGAGAGCTGAGCATGATCGCCGTGGAGGCCAAAAGGGTTGATGCCATTATGTTGTTTCGAAGCGTCTGCACCGCAAGAACACCATTTTTGGACGTGTCCTGCATTGCAATACAAATTTAGGATTTCCGGAAATGAACACATAGATTTCGATATTATGGATCAATATTATACGATCGAGTTTGATTACCTCCATCATGGCGCGCACCCAGAAACTGCGATTGATGCAATTGATGCCGATGACAGTGCTGTTGGGTTGGGTTTTGATTCGGTAGAGGAGCCAGAGATGGTATCCCACCATGACTAGGAGGCCTGCTGGGACCAAAATGTAATCAAGATCTTTTCTCTCCATGTTTTGCAATATCAAAAGGGCCTTTCAGATTTCTTGTTCTTGAACAAAGGAGGCGAGAGAGGAGAGACAGGGGGGGAGTCCAAGTGTAATACGGGTGTTATAGTTTGTTTGAGTGATCGTGTACTGTGTACTATTTATAGGAAACGTATGGAGTTTGGTGAGCTTTTTTTTATTTTGGTCTGAATGTGGAGAATTTAATAACAACTTTTCAGATGTGAATCTGATTTGTTGTTAATTATGTAAATAGTTGTAACTTGTAAGTTTCATAATTTGTGAGTGTGCCCCCTAGAATTAGTAATGATCAGATCACACATTATGACACAAAATCTATCTTCTTAGAAGAGGAGAAAATCAATTTCTAAATTCATCCAGATAAAATTCGATTGTTGTTAATTATGTAGTAGTTGTAAGTCTTGTATTTTAAATGTATCTTAAGATTTTATAATGAGTGAGACCGCCTATTATGTGATGAAAGTAACAATGAATTAAAGTTTTCCGTAAGTTGCTCATGAGGTGAACCTGTCTCCTACCTTGGTTGAGAGTAGTACTAGTACTCAGTAGGTACTATATAGTAAAGGAGATGTCCTCTTTTTTTCATCTCATTTTCATTTGGATTATCTGAATAAGGTTAAGGCCCATATTACCGTTCACTTGATTTTATATGTATTAGGTATCTTAACGTTGACAAACTATACATGGGGATGCAAACGTGATTCATACGTGGAATTGGACGCATTAAGCTTAGCGACTCCCAACTAGGCCACCACTGAGCTCACCAAACATCCCCATTACTTGCTTTTGGTTAATTAAATTGCAGCACAAATTATATACAGTGAAATAGATTTTTGCGCACACCTTGTTGGACATGAACCATGACTTGTTGGGAAACTGCCTCCGTTAATTTTGTTCGTGAAAATCATCATCATTATTATAAGGAAAGAACGGCACTGTTCAGCATAAAGATTATACAAGAACTTGCGTACGAAATGCGGGTCATGAAAAAGTGTCAATTCATTGGAACAGTAATATTTACCTAGTTAGTTAAGAAAACTATGCTTAATCACCATTAGATATAAATCTACTGATAGAAAAACAAAACAGCTCACCTTTAGAAACAGTTTAGCTGCAGAAAGAGATTTTCACGACTCTGCTAAGCATCTTAAGCGTTTGAATATGTGATCACATCGTGGAATTAAGAAATTTACAGAGCTCTAACCCACCAGTCACTTTGGACAGAGCCCCATGTTATGCACATTTCGATATCAGGTAGGCGCAGGTGGTGATATTTAACTTCTGATACGCTTAAGCCTAACTTTTGTTGGCGTCAACCATAACTAACGCACGTAGTTTATGCCCATCAAATGGCAAAAGCACATGTCTGGTGTACACTGGGAAGAAAAGATTCTTAAGGTCGACCCTTCAACCAGAAAGTTCGTACGGATTCGAAATAACATGAATGTTGACAGCAAACTGTCAGTTCTCCAAGGGGTTAGGCAGAGATGTAATAAACAAAAAGCAGCTCTAGCTTGATTCACAAGAAAGAAGGTTTCGATTGGATGCTGTGAATCTGTAAATAGTTGCTAAACAAAAAGAATTTTGGTACTTGCTACTTAACCACTGAGTTTATATGGAATACACCTAAACCCGCCCGCCCCCCACCCCCCAAAATTAGTAAAGAACAGAAACCAGAAAGAACATATTCCGAAATAACTAATCTCCTCTATCCAATCCACCTCCTTATTTTGTCTTCAAGACATTTCATAACTATTTGGACGCATATTCCTGTAAGCTTCCTTTCTTTAAAGCTTTTCCAACTTTCCAGGATTATACAAGGCCAAGGCTGAATACAAGACATCAAGCCACCAATGGTGCCACGAACAGGAGCCAGTGAGGCTAACTAATTTCCTGCAAGATGCTTAAAACGAATGAATTCCTTTTCCAGATAAAATGATTTAAAAACAAAAAAACAAAGTTGTGTCTAGTTTATGCCCTTACTGATACAGGACATCATTTTTAAGTATTCCACTCCCTTTGCAGACCCACAATAGAAAGCCTCTATGAATAAACAGACATTTTTATAAACTCACAATACCAACAGCCATTAGTGACCTCTGGTTGTGATCTATAGCACTAGAAGCACATTGTTATCCTACAGTAACAAGTGAATAGATTATGCTTCATCAAACAACCAGTGTACTTATACCAGCTGCCAAAATAGCCCACGGAACAGAAGGGGCATCAAGATACAGGCCAGAGTACTTGCCATCTGAATTCAGTATGTCACCACATATGCAGTAAAACTTTAGTGCTCCAAGCCTTTGATCTTATCAAGATAGAACTGCATCTTTTGAGTATCTTGAGCTGAAAGAATAGATCCAACCACAAGTTTGTGCTGCTCAAATTTTAATTCATCACACTTCAAGGCAGCTGTTTTACAAGCTCTGATACTTCCTGATAAAAGGAAAAGAAAGAGGGGAATCATACAAAGGTTTCTTTAGCGGATGAAAAATTCGAAAAGGAAGACAGTAACATTGCTGATTCACTTTGTTATGGTAATGAGGATTCACTGTATTTCTTAATGATCTGCGTCTAAAGCGAAGCATAACAATTTATTTAAGAACTAAGCACTACAGTATAAGGAATAAAACCAAAGAGTCATAACAAATCATAGTAAAATATCGTGCACTGACAACAATTTTCCTATTTGATGTGAAAACTTCTTGCATCTAAGTGTGCATAACTTTTCACATGTTATTCTTGAAATATATGAAAGTGACTAATAGCCAAGTGCACTGGCTTAGCGCTATCTTATTTTATTCTTCTTAAATGGCCCATAGCCATTAGGAGGAAACTACAAGGCATCATCAGCATATCATAAGAGTTACTCTATTGAGGTTGTTTAACTCACCACTTAAGTCCAACAAATTAAAAATCACCGGGCAATCAGCAATACTCCTGACCATGGTAATAGCAGACCATACTTTTTGATGGTCCTCCCTCGAAGCTCTTATGATACAAAGCCTTGTAATCTCATTGACATACTTCACTGCAAATTACATTATGGAACACAACACAATAATCATTTTAACCTTGAAATTAAAGAGAAAATTCCTATACAACAAATAACAAAGTAATTATCATTAGCAAATATTACTTACCTTGGAACGATCCAAGTGAAGAAGCCAGACCACACTCCCCAAAGTTCACAAGAATGCTATCTTTGATGGCTTTTGTAACATTATATGTGGTAATGATAACAGGATCTTTCTTTGCAAGTTCTTTATTCGGATCCAAGATAACCTCCAATGTCATGTACCTATTTTTAAATCCCACCATGATCCTTTACCTGTTCAGAACACATCATTTGGTATATCAGATATAAAAAGGAACATTCAGCAGCAAAACTATCATATGAAGCTACTCTAAACTGGGTTTGTAAATCCCAAATGTAAAAGACAGGTAGTTAAGAAGCCGAAACATGCTTCGCATTGATCCAAACGATGTCGCAGCATGTTTCAGATATGAGTTGTAAGAATAGTTGTTGACTAACACAGAATATCAATAACAGGAAATTTATTGACACAGATAAATAAGCTGTGGAATATATGTGTGTGTGTGTGTGTAAAGCTACATTTGCTGCAGCACCATCTCAAACAGAAATCTGTATTCTCATATTACTTCAATGATTTTCTTTGTGACCAAAAATAAGTTTTTTTCTTTATCTTGGAGGTATATATTATTACAATACTTACATAGAAAAAGAGGACAAACTATTTCTATGGACACTGTACAAAGGATTCTGCTGCAGTCTTTGGACAGCAGTAGTAGGTCATGCATTAACAAAAACGACAGTGGTTGTACATGCTTTTCTCCATTCACTCCATCCTATGCTAACTCCAAAGTAAAGAATAAGCAGAATGTCTCCTTATTCACAATTGAGAGAAGTAGGCTTTTCAAGGTGTAGAATTTACTGGGATCCCTTGTCGTAGAGGTGAGCTAGGCTGGTCCATATTTGAACTTTGATTCATACATCCACACCTCTACCTCAACCACGAAAAGAGATATAGTATCACTATTCCAACTTTTATTCATCACTTGTAATACAATCACGAATGTAGACTACTAAACCCTCAATTAAAGACAGACAAACTCCAGAAGCTGCTTCTCATGATCCTTATTCCAGATGCACAGATATAATGGTAAAGCCAACGGTTGAAGTGTTACTGACAATTGTAAAGCCGAGTATGAAGTACATCCATAACACATTTCCAATTCATTACACTATTTTCTGGTGAGAGTAGAACACACAGAAAAAAAAGTAGGTCAACAGACCATTAATCATATAATATTTGGATGCTATAGTCTAAACTCTCATGACCAAATTCTAACCCTCCTATGCTTTATCTACTGAAAACCTGAACATGGTGTGTAAATGGCAAGGTCAGGCCACCCATTGCTCCCATTCCAACAGCTCGAATCACCACTTTTCAAACCCATATAGCTCTCTAGATTCCCATTGCTCTGGACCTCCAAACCCAGATTCGAATTCAACCCATGTTCTGATGAATCCACCACATTCTCCCCAAAATCACTATAATTGTCCTACCCAATATTGCTCTAATAACCTCCTGCCCTCCTTCAACCACTGCTACATAAATCATTCTCCATAAATCAAATTCGATCACAGTGATATGCAATATCATCAAGACAATCCAAATTTCTGGGATGCAACTCATCACAAGCTTGGTGTATATAATTCCAAATCTAAAATCCCTCCATTTATTTAATCCCTCACGCCTCATCCAAACACAGTGTTTTAAAAGAACAAAAATTTGAAGCAGAAAAAGAGAGAGAGAGAAATCCAAACCTGATAGCTGGAAATTGAGAGCAGGGATGAGTTCGGCCTGGGATTTCAAAACCCTAATTCAGCTTCAGAGCAATGCAGAGTAGTCGGGTCGGTAAAGCGGTTACTGGTGCAGTCCAAGCCCAAAAGAGGACTTGTGATTTTTGTATTGAAATATCCAAAAGCGAAATTGGGCCGAGAATTTTAGGCCCAACGTAAATAACGGTGAGAGCCAGACGCGGCATAGTAGTGGGTACGCGTAGAAAAGTCAGAACGGAAGAAGAGGGAGAGCGTTTTGAATCGTTAAAAAAGTGAGAGAGAGACCCGTTATGCGTGGGGACAGGGGAGCACGTGACCAGTCCGTGTCACACTCACTCTTGTGTCCACACACAGTTTTCTAGGCCTATAAAACTTTGAAATATCTTCAGTACAGCAGCCGTGCCACGTGTATACTGCAGCTGCCCATTAAAAAAACAGAATTCAATTTTTTTATGCCCAAAACACCCTACACTCACCTCCTGCAGATGCTCTTATTGGCCAGTTATCTCATACACGTGGCACGGCAGACGTACTAAAGACGCGCCCTGGAAAAAATAATATAAAAGAAAAAGGAGATAATACTTGGATTATCCACTTTTGTAGGTGAAACCCCTTTAAAAAGTCAAGTCCCACATGGAAATCGGGTCATTTTATAAGAGGAGACGAGGAATTTACCCGGAATTTCACTTGTATTTCATTTGGGATCTTGGCGTTTAGCGAGGATTTGGGTTGGGTTGGTTGGTTGGTTGGGCTTTGGATTTGTTAGTATCCAGTACTGTAGTTTTAAATCGTCAGTTCTACAACGTCAACTACCCCTCGTAATTATACCCCACTTTCTCTCACTCTCTCTATCTATAAATACCTACCCCCACCCCTCACGTTTTCTTCGTTAGTTTGTAAGGAATTTTGGATTGAGAGAGAGAGAGAGAGAGAGAGTTTGAGTTTTTTGAGAGCGAAGGAGAGAGGGAGAGAGAGAGGAGAGAAGAGAGAAGGCGGAGTTGGTGGTGGCGGTGAGCTCGGTTTCTGTAGCTCGGTTGCGTCGTCGGAGCACAAGTAAGTCTTTCTCTCTCTCTCTCGGTTCTATGTTTTTTCCGGTATTTCTCGTCTTTGAGTTTTGGTAGTGCTTTTGGAATTTTGGAAAAAAAGTGTAGGAATGTTGTTTCTACGTTCATACGTTCATGCATGTTTCAGATCTGATGAAGAAAAGTTTGTGTTGCTTTGAATTGTTTGATGTAAATAATAGGAGTTAGGAATTATAGCTAGTGTGCTCTTTTATGCGGATGAGCATGAGCGGAAGTGTTTGGTTTCCGAACGAAACCGAATTTTTCAGCTCCATGTTTGTGAAGGAGCTTCGTGTGTTTTCGTTTAGAAATGAGATTGAGTTTTTGTGTGATGTAGGAGAGATGTATGTGTGAATAGTGTTGTGCGTTTAGATTGACGATCCGGAGATACATGAATAGAAAAGTAATTGTTAGGTTGTAGGATGGAAGAAATTGGGGCTTTGTAGTAATAATATGCAAGAATCTAGTTATTATATAGAAAATTTGGTATGTAGTGCGGAGAATAGTGTAGGGATCTGTAGAGTCTAAGAGGCAAAGACCTCCGACTGTGGAAATTGACTTTTTGAGCTGATCAAATCGCAGTTGCAATGGAGGTCAATGGGAAATCTGTGGTAGCAGCACCTGCTAATGTTATTTTTCTGTCGACAATTTTGGGACGGGATGGGTCAATGTCTGTTCATAAGTGTGACTGGAAGTGTCAGAATGAGCATGTCTGTGGGAATATGTATCGCTGCAAGGTGACTGGACTCACTCACATCTGTGACAAGAATTGCAACCAGAGGATTCTGTATGATAACCATAGCTCTCTTTGCCGGGCAAGCGGGAAGGTTTTCCCCCTTACACCAGTAGAGGAACAGGCAGTGAGAGGGGTCCGGAGGAAGCTCGAGTCAGAGGCCCCTGCTGCTGCAGACAATTGTTCCTTTAAGCGCAGACGGGATGCACAGCTCCATCCTTCTCCTTTCGAGAGATCCTTCACTACTGCCAGTCTGATCTGCAGCAAAGTTGGAGATGGCATGGACTTGAGCTAGAGAAATATAAGATAAATAAATGACTCTTATGCTTACCTTAATCTTGTTCCTTTGAAATCTTTTCTTATTTTCTTATTATGGAACAAATATTGATGATGAACTTGATGATTACTTAAGTGGTGGACCTAATGTGTCCTACCCGTCTGTAGGAACTATCTATATTTGTAGTCCCTGTTTACTGCAATTTAACTCTTCCATTAGCTTGACATTGCAAGGGGGTGAATCGGGGGGCTTTTAACTGCTTTCTTGTATTTAATGTTTCATCTTGCTTTCTTTACTGGTCTGGATTCTGGGTTTATATTTGGTACAGTGTACATTCAGGTTATTGTTGTTTGTATAACTTATTTCATGGTTGGACTCTGACTTGTAATTGTAATCCCATTAATTCTGCCTACCCAACTCCCAATATCTTATTCAATTTGGATCTTTTTGTGACGATTGTGTTACAAAAGGCAATTCAGTATATGTAACTAAATTTTATTTTCTTCAGTACTATCATGGATTTTGCATTGTTATCTGGTGCGATGTAATGCTTTGTTTTTCTTCTCTGTCTAGTTTATTACAGGTTACAGATAAATGATCAGGTTTCCATTCCTTTATTTGTTTCATTCATCTCATATTTTTCTTTTAGTCCATTTATTTTGATTTATCGATCTGAATTCAGTGTCGCTTTTGCAGGGCTTGAATCATGTGCTATGAAGGAATGATAAACTATGCTTGTTTATAGTGAACAATGTATTATATGTAGAAATTTTATGATCCGGCTTCTGATGATGTTCTTTTCCTTTTCTCATGCAGGTAATTGTATCGTTGCCTGGAGAAGAAAGCTTTTCTTAATGATGCTGATGAACCTACCTGCCTGTTCTAAGCAGACATTGAATGACGGATTGCATCTTGATTGACGAAGATGTAGTTAGGTCAGTCAAGCTGTTGAATTCAAGGGCTAGTTAAATATGATGCAACTCATCAATGCCTTCTACCTTTGCTGGTTGTCTCTCTCCATGACTGGCTCCGGGATAATGACTTCAATTTGGCTTGTACAAGTCTTCAGTTGCACAGAAATGCATCAAAAGTTGAAACTAGACAGAATGAAGCGATATGCCCAAAAGGTTATTCTAGAGGAAATTGAACGTCTTAAAATGGTGGAAAGCCTTGTTATGTCTTGTACATTTGCTCATGGTGCCAAGATTCTTTTATTACTTTGGCTCTATCAATTTGTATACATTGTAATTCACAGAATTCTTTCAGCACTGGTATGCTGTTCATTTTTCATAAATATAATGGATATCGGTCAGAATTTGTGTTTCTGGTTACTTTTCCTTTATGTTCGAGTCTGTTGTTACTCTATGATCACTTCTTATGACTTGTAAGTAGCACAATATATGAGCACTGATTTTGTGCATTGCAACTCCTAAATCAGTCATTGATTGTTTCTAGTGCTGGGGGTTGGTGAACAACTCCCTAGACCCTAATCACAAGTTGTATCGAAGATTGCAAGTATCAAATGATGTCCTTGAATACTTGGTTCTTACCTAACCCACTACAATTTCATTTCCCTTACAAATTCATGAAAAAAACTGGATGAAGGTCACAAATCACAAATGGAGAAAAGGTTTAAACAAAAAAAATTGGTGCAACAGCTTACCGACAAAGTTTCGTCCGCCACTACATTTCATCGGCAAAAGGTTTAAATTAAAAATTTGTAGAACACTTTCTCCAACGACAAATTCATTAGCAGTGCTTCAATTTTTTTAATTTTAAATGTTCTCAAGTTTGTACGTCATGCAATTGTGATTCTAAGGTTATAAAATGATAGTGACCCGATCGTGATTCTATTGAGTATTTAATTTCCATGTTGTATATCATGTATTTTTGAAAGAAAGGAATTGCTTCTCAAAATAGGCCTTCCAAGAGAAACAAAATACTAAACCCAAAAAGGTCATCTTGCGGCTAAGACTTCCTGCACACCAACGTAACCCCTTTGGATTTGTATGCACACAACTCCTTAGTCCTTCCCTCTTAGATTCTTCAAGATACAAATATGATCACATAGTCACATATATATTGATCATTTCCTGCCATCATCAACTCCTTTACTTCAAAATCAACTCCACCTGAAAATCTATAATGTCATCTCAAACTTTCCCATGTTTCGTTTTCCTCCTCTTTTCCGTTTCCTTCTATTCAGCTTACTCCTCCATATTCTCCATCACAAACAACTGTCCATATACCATCTGGCCTGGCACGTTATCCGGTTCTGGCACGCCTCCGCTTCCGACGACCGGGTTTCAGCTGTACTCGGGACAGAGTGCAAGAATTGATTCTGTTCCGGGATGGTCAGGGCGTATATGGGCTAGAACTGGGTGCACATTCAATGAGTTGGGAGTCGGAACATGTCAAACAGGTGACTGTGGAGGAAGGCTAGAATGTGATGGCAATGGTGCCACCCCACCTGCTTCACTCTTTGAAATAACCCTTGGCAAGGGCAATGACAAAGATTTCTACGATGTCAGCATTGTTGATGGATACAATCTGCCTCTTGTTGCCACCCCTCGCGGCGTCTATGGTGCGTGTAACGCCACCGGATGTGTCTCGGATATCAACAAAGGTACCTAACCGTTATTTGCCCCCTACATAGTTGTACATACAAGCTAGCTAGTTTACTTGGTCACCAAATGAATGCTTTAGTTTTTGAAATGAAACAGGTTGTCCGAAAGAGCTTCAGGTGGTGGGAGGCGAAAATGAAGGGAATGTGATTGGATGCAAGAGTGCCTGCGACACATTCGGTTTGGACCAGTATTGCTGCAGTGGACAGTTTGCTAACCCAACAACATGCCGGCCCTCCTCCTACTCAACCATTTTCAAGCGAGCTTGTCCCAGAGCTTACAGCTATGCTTTTGATGATGGCACAAGCACTTTTACATGCAAGGCTTTTGAATATGCCATTGTTTTCTGCCCCAACAACAAAGAGTACGCTTTTATTTTTCATCCCCTTCATGTAGGCTAGTAATCACCAAAGAACCAAGTTTTGTTTCTAAAATGAAAACAATTTGTGATGCAGGACGAGTGAATCGAATAGCCCATTGGCACCTCCAAGATTTGAAGTGCCTGGTGCTGGGAAGGTTGTGCGTGTGGCTTCCTCCTCGGACATGCTTTTACCAATTCCGTCTCTAATCTTTCTTCTCATCCTGAACATACTCTTTTGAGACTTGAAAAGCAATACTACGATTTGCCAACAAGAACCTCACAAGTGCCAACAGGAAAATTAGTAAAGAGTGAATCAAGGGCAAGGGAACGTACAGAAACATCGATAGGAAAAAAAAACTGAAATTTTATTTGGAAGAGAATTTTAGTGTAATACAAATATTCGATGAAGGCAGGCACAGTAAGGTTCATTGTAATGTAGTCGATTACTAGACTACTAAAATGTAAAGTGAATCCAAGCAATGCAGAAGAATGTAAATCACTCGGTCGTATGAGCCAACCTACAGTACAAACTTGTATCTAATCAGGAACAATGGCTTCTATATGTTAAACTTTCCCTAAATACTCCAACAACTAACTCCTACTCCAGTACAAGATATAATAAACAAAACTGTGTCATTTTTTGTTCTTGGGCTTCTTGGAAAGTTGAGTTTTCTTTCTTGCTTTCTTTGGTGGCTGTGGCTTCCCTCCTGCAGGCTTATCTCTCTTCTTTACAACCCTCTGTATACAGATACACGAACATGATATAAATAAAATAAGCAGGCTTCATCAATTCATCATAGATACTTCGAATCACTGAACGTTCATTTACCCCAGCAATAGAAAAAGAAAAAATAAATCTTAAGGTTGAGAAACATACCGATGCTTTGTCAGCTTTCCCTTTGGTTGTCCCATTGGTTTGTTCTTCAGTATCCTCATTTTTATCAGTTTGATGAGGAGTTGCTTTAGGAACTTTGTCAGCCTCATCTTCGGAATCAAATAAGAAACCCTCTAGTGTTCCTATTCATTCAAAATAATACAATGTTAAGGAAATATTAACTGTTTCAGAAACTATCAGTAAAGACAAAACAAATTAAAAAGGAGAATTCACAAGTCTCAACCTTCAACCATTGTTTCAGCTTCATATGTTTCTGGTTTCAGCTGAATGAAGTCATTCATGATAGCTTCTATCTGTTCAAGTAATAAACAATTCAGAGTAGAATTAGCATCCTTGATAAAGTTCCCATCTTGCCACTAACATAACAGTAACATAATTGTTAACCAACCTTTGCCTCGGACGGTCCAAAGCTAACCTGAAAAGGAAGAGGTAGTGTCATGTCACAGAAATATAATGCTTAGTCTGAAGTGTTAAAATTGATTTCATGAGTAAAGATGAGCAAGAACTCTAACCTCCACAAAGCACAAATAAATAATTAAGGACTGATACCCAATGTTAAAATTTCTAAATGGAGACGAAAAACTTACAACACAAAATGTCCTGGAAGGAACTATGGTTGTTTTGTAAATGGTTCCTGTGATGTTAACCAAAAATAAACCAGTCAGATGGAAGCCGCTTATACAGAAACATGCAGACCCATAAGTTACACAGACAAGGCTTAACAACAACATGACAAAAACAGAGATGAAAAGAGGCATAGAATATGACACCAATATCAGAGAGCCAAAGTATGTTGAGTGAAACAAAAGAACTCTACATTCTTTTCTCAAAATCATTTAACAGGTCCATCATCAGTTCTTGGTTTTTCTTCCTTACACAGTGCACAAAAACTTGTGGAACCTTAAGGCAACATTGCGTCTATCATAAAGAGATGATCAAATAGTAAAGCAGAGGCATAATGGATCATCAATTCATCATTAACGCAAGAACCAGGTTAATTTGAACAAAGTGTACCTTTTAAATCTAAGCACATCTCGCTATGCCCAGATCTAGAATCTGAAACTACCACCCGTCCTACAGCACCCATATCACCACTCAAATCTATGGAGTCCTTTTCACACTCAACAAGTGCCTGCACAAATAGCAAAGCTTTTAGTTAATCACAGGCTCCCCCTTTTCTTTCTTTCAGAGAGAACAAAACACACTGCACCAGCACCCCTCAGTAATGAGACATGCACTAGTTTTTTGAGATTTTTGTAAAGTACTTAGACGATGAGGCAAGCAAACAGCAGATTTCAGCTAACATTCTTAACATCTCACAGCTCACTTGTTTGTTCAACCTTTTCATAAACTTTTATAAGGAACAATAACTTGCCAACTACATATTAACTGTAGCTGTAACTCATTCTGACTGAGAGACTTTGAAAAAGTTTCAAGTGAAGGAACATAGAAACAACACCCTTTACCCAAGTTATTCAGTGCTGTACCTTTGTACGATGGACTTTCTCAGAGAGCACCAACGGCAATGTTGTGGTGGATACCTGTAAATTACATATAACTTAATCAACTCATTTGCAAAAGATTATGTAGGCAATTTTTAGTGCTTCTATAGATTATTATTACACGTGGTTCAATCTGCTTGTCAGAAGCTTCTTTCTCTGCCACTTCCACATCGCCACAAATTCCTGCACCGTTTTCAGATCATATACTATATGCATATAAAACAAATATGAAAAGAAAAAATGTAAAAGAAGTAAATTTCAGATTGGTGGGATTTGTAGTCTTATCCGGTATAAAAATGTCAAACTATCTGTTAAGTTCTATTGAACTTCATTACTGGTTTTGTTCCTTAATTTGACTAGGAAAACTTGTATATCACTATATCTACACTTTATCAGAGCCATCCAGCCAGGTCCATGGAAGTCGGATTTACCAGCAGATCCCCAATTCATACCTTCTTTTTCTTTGCTATCTATCTTTTTCTTCTCTTTCTTGGGTGACTGGCCTTTTCCTTTTGGACTTTTCTTCAAAGATTTTCCTTTTGTAGCCTGTTTAGATGGAGACTCTTCACTACTGCCCATAAGAGCTGCATCCTCACTGTTACCTATTGATTGCAGTTGAGACGTTTTAAGGTCAGAAGATTCTCCATCGTGGATACCATCCTCTCTGGGAGGACTGTTTTCAGGATCAGAATCTGATGACAACGCCAAATTCATACCTTCTTTTTCTTTGCTATCTATCTTTTTCTTCTCTTTCTTGGGTGACTGGCCTTTTCCTTTTGGACTTTTCTTCAAAGATTTTCCTTTTGTAGCCTGTTTAGATGGAGACTCTTCACTACTGCCCATAAGAGCTGCATCCTCACTGTTACCTATTGATTGCAGTTGAGACGTTTTAAGGTCAGAAGATTCTCCATCGTGGATACCATCCTCTCTGGGAGGACTGTTTTCAGGATCAGAATCTGATGACAACGCCAAAACTGAATCATTCGGTTCCTGCCAAGCATAATAGTTTTCTTGACATTAGCATCAATAATGATAGCATGTATAGTACAAATTGAAGCACACAATACTGACAAATTCCACACTGCCAATGCTTTTTAAACAAAAGACTGTCAGTTTTGATTGCGAAAAACTACGGTTATAGACACTAGAAATGATAGCATGATATTGAAATGATGATCAAAACTGTCATTAAGAAGCAATGCAAGGCATCATCCACCAAAATATAAAAACAAGAGGAATCTGATAATGCTTACATGAGTCTTTGAAGGCTTCTCAACAACGGTCCTTGTTTTACCTTCTCTCTTCTTGGATCCGTCTGACTTCTTCTTTTTCTGGGGTATATCTTCTTCTACTTTTTCCTCTCGTTTCGGAGACTTGCCTTTCAGTCTCTTATCAGATGGAAACGCTGCAACACTTTTCCCAAGAAATTTACCGATAACTTCATTATCATTATCATTATCATCATCATCATCATCTTCATCGAATCCAGATGATTTATGAGGAGATAGTTCTCGGCCATCACTGTTATCCTCCCCCGAATTAAGTCCATTCAATGAAAACTCAGAATCTGAGGACAATGACAGTACTGACTCAGTTTTTGGGACCTGAAAAAAAAAAAACAAAAGTAAACAAACCCTTACACACTCAGCATCCAAAATAACTCAACAACCATTTAACCAAAACACAAACCTGCAGACTACAAAGAAATTGCAACCCAATAAAATGCCTAATCTAGTAAGTAATCTTGACCAGTAATATCCTCCAACAATCAAAGTATGCAACTTTTACCCCAAAATAGACAAAAGAATGATTCTTCTTACCTGAAAAGTGCGCAGCCAATCCGGAGACCCCTCCCTGCTCATCCCAGCTACTTCAAAGCACGATACTTTGATTCCAAGACCAAAACCCAAAATTGCTTTTGCCTTCCCACACCTTCAATCATAATAAAGTTTCAATCTTTTACTCCAATTCACAACAATATCATGCGGGTGAAAATTGCATGCAAATATGAGTGTGCCCAGAAGGCGTTTGTGAAAATGCAAAGTACAGATTAGACTAAGGCAAAACGGATCTGAAATTTAAATGCAGCGAATTGAAGAGGAGGGAGTACCGCAATAGAGAGGCCGAGACTGTGCAAGAACGATGCGAAAGGCTCAGGAATTTCTTGGCTATGTTCTTTCCTGACTATTAACTATTTCACTTACCCACCAAATAAAAATAAAAACGCGGGACTTACGAAATTGGGTTTTGGTGTTTCTACCGGCTATTTATAGGTCACTTGTTTGTGCTTTGCCCTATTGTCTCTATGGTCCTAATTCATATTCATTTAGCACTAACCTTCCTTATTTATTTTGTTTAAATATGTGATTTGAGTCTTTGAGATGTGATTTCTCATGGGGACTTGTAAACTTCAAAATTGTTCAATGAGTCGAGGCAATTTAATAACTAGATACTTCAATTCGATCATCTTGATAAAGAAATTCGATAATATTTTTACGAAAATATCATCTTGTTTTGAGGAAGAGTGTAAATTTTTTAATTCGATAACTAAGGACAACATCACAGCAGTGATTAGTAAATGCAGTATCACTTAACATATAGTATTGAGTGAAATTCACAACATTATAATGCTAAATGCAATATCACCCAACATAAAGTATTGAGCGAAATCCGACTACTAAGTGAACTAATAAGATTATAAGATACTAATAACAAATTTCCATTGCACAATCCTATCTAGTCCTCATCATGGGTCGGGCTAGGGTTAGCCCTACCCTAAATTTTAGGGCTTAGGGTAGGGCCGGGCTGGGCTTTGACCAAGTCAGCGAAAGTTAGGGCCGGGCCGAGGCTTCAATACATAAGCCCTTTTACCCGCCCTTAAGGACCATTCCGTAAAGGCCTAAAGGGTAGGGCCGGGCCAGCCCTTTTCAAATAGGGTTGGGTCAAGCCTTTGTTTAACTCACATAAAACACAGTTTTGCTATATCAAACTGAGAAAAAAAAAAAAATATATATATATATATAATATAAATGAAACTAAGTACTTGAGATTTGAGAACCTGAGTTAATTACAAATATTCACAAATCCCACATAAACTGAAACTCATCAAGATCAAGACATCAAGTAGTAGACGAATTGCCCAGAAGCACTAAGCCACTGAGGCTACAAAAAATGAAGCAATGTTTGACACTTTCATTTTAATACAAAAACTGATCATGTCTTCATGACTTCATGTGCATCAAAAACATTAATCAATCCTCTTTTTTTATTTCAATCAAATACGAAGGAAATCAGATTTAGGTATGGCAAGAGGCAACTATAGGGTGTACAGACGTTTCGGCTAACTCCTTCCTAGCCGTAGGTCAGTGTAGGACTCAAAAAGTCTGAAGTTAGGAGAGGTTATTATGTAAATAAACACACAAAATAAAAAACCAAGGAGCCCTCGTTATCCATAGAAAACACACCCGCCCTACTAGTATATACTCTCTAGTCTCTACTACAAAACCAAAGAAACGAAGAAGCCCCAAATTTGATTTGAGGTCAACAATCTCAAATCAAAAATGGAACAAGGAAATCGAGGCACCATGGTCTCCATGCTTCCCCAGCAGAACCAAAACCCTATAGAGCAGTTGCAGGCTCGCTTCAAGCACCTCGACCATGCCTTCCGCGTCTGGCTCTCCAAGCAGTCCGTCCCCGTCGAGGCCGCCATCGTCACCGTCACCAGCGGCGCTCAGGGCGCCGCTATCGGCGGCATCATGGGTACTCTCACCGGCGACATCTCCTCCACTCTCCCCACTCCTCCGCCTCAGGCCGGCGGCCTCAACCCCCAGACCATGGCCTCCTTCAAGCAAGCTCAGGTCTTTATCTCTCTATTGTCATTTTCCGCTTCAATATTGGGATTGGGATTACAAATTAGGGTTTTGAAGAGGTGAAAGATTGGTGCTTTGGTGTTTAATTGTGACCTAGTTATGGGAATTGAGTTTGAATTAGGTGGAATTGTGTTGATATGTAACAAGGTGTTTGCTTTATAGGCTCTTGCTGGGGGTCCATTGATACAAGCTCGGAACTTTGCTGTGATGACGGGTGTCAATGCTGGGATATCTTGTGTTATGAAGAGACTGAGAGGAAAGGAGGATGTTGAGTCGAGGTGAGCTCATTGTTTGTTGTGGTTCGTAATTTTATGACATGTCAAATGAATTGGGTTTAGGGTTTTTGAATCTAAGTGTGGTTTTTATTCTCTGATTGCTTTAGTGAAGTATTTTAGGCAAGGACTGTCGCTAATGATCATGGTTGAATGGTTTGAATAACATAGTTGTCTGTTTGTTGATGGGAACTGTTTTCTAGCACAACTCTGGTATGTGCATTTGCGGCATCCTTGTGACTCTGTCAAATAATGAGTTAGACAACTGGAGTGTTTGGTGTGAAGCAGTCACTGTTTGCCTTTGCATGTGTATATGTGTATCACCATTTCTCTCATTATAGATACATGTTTTGTTATAGCTCGATGCCTAGGAGCCTTTTATTATCTTATGAATGTTGATAACATATTGAGGTTGATCTTTTTCCTGTCAAATGTAAACATTCCTCTGCATTCCTTTTTTGGCAATGTATAGTAGAAAAGATATTCATTAAACAGTGTTCCATTTTTCTTCTCATGTGCTCAATCCACTCCATTCTCCAGTAAATCACATCTCAGGGGAAAGAAACAGACTTCAAAATTCTGTCTTAATGAATAAACTCTCAGACAGAATTCTTTAGCGGTTAGTTATCTGGTTAATGCAGTGAGGGTTAGTTCTGATTTCTGGGCTGTTTGGCCCAGTCTCGGCTGTGCCACCACTCCCCAGGATTTCATTATCCCCTCAACAGTTTGTTTGTTTTTTATGTTCTCAGGAGGTCTTCCATATTTATGCCTTACCGTTTATCCTTCCAGTGAAAAAGTATATTTTTTTCATCTATAGATATACTATCATTCAACCATCATATTTTCTTCCATTTTGATTATTACTGCAATGACAGGTATTATAAATTTTATTTAAAGTCCAATATTGTTGGTCTTGATTTTTGGCTACATATTTTTTTCCCATGTACTGCAGCATGGTGGCTGCTTTTGGTTCAGGAGCCCTGTTTTCATTGGTGAGTGGTTTTGGTGGCCCCAATCAAGCACAGAATGCACTTACTTCGGGAGTTTTCTTTGCACTAGTTCAAGGTGGACTTTTCAAGGTGAGCCTCGAGTATATTTATCATTTCAATAGTAGCTGAGGAGTAAAGAATGTTTATTTGGTGTCCTTAGCTACACATAATTGATGTTTGAACTTAAGCTTGGGGACACATCAATACAAACATGTCATTTTGAAGACAAGAGACTGCTGAAATTGTAGAACTAACATATTTTGAACTTATAACATCAAACATCACCGAGTCTTAAGTGGTTTGATGATCCGAGTCTAGTACTCTGAGACGCATCCTAGGTAGTACTTCTTTACAGCATGTCTATTTGCATGAGGTATAAGGGTTTCTAAGTTTGAAATTTATATGCTCTAAAAACACTTTTCACATTGTTGTACAGTTGGGACAAAAGTTTTCCAAAGTACCATCTGCAGATAAAGATGTTTACTATTCTAAAACAAGAAGCATGTTGAGTAACCTTGGCCTCGATCAGTATGAGAAGAATTTCAAGAAAGGGTTGCTAACAGACTACACTTTGCCTCTGCTGAATGATAGGTAAGTAGCAGGATTTTCAAATTCTTTTATCACTCACAAGTCATTCATAAGCGGATATGCCCCTTATCTGTAAAGTATAAATCATGTTACTTGTAAATGCTTCTAATGGCTTCCTGTTTGCTGTTTTGTTTCAGTGCTCTTAAGGAGGTGAGAATCCCTCCCGGACCAAGGCTTCTCATTCTTGATCACATTCAGAGGTCTGACTTGTGCTCCATAAACAATTATACTGCCGCTTGAAACTTATGTTTATCTCAGTTATGACGAATATTTTGTTTCAGGGACCCGGAGTTTCAACAGAAGCGGAAACATTAGTAGTTGAACAGCCTATTGGATCATTAAGGTTGGCAGGGCCAAAGAAGAACGTGTTTATCCAGTTAAAAAACTTTTAGAGTAAGGGAGATATGTTTTCGAGTTGAGATAATATCATTTTATTATTAGCTTTATCCTTTACATTTTGCTAGTAAGTAATGATTTGCATATTTTGGTTTTTATGGCGCTCTCAAAAGTTTACGAGTTGCGTATCACCAAGTCTGAAACGGAATCCATTCAATTGCATAGTTTGGAATTTGAATGACAGATCGCAATAGTGTTAGTGTTGAACTGTTGATGATGATGTCATTGATGTGGGGCATAAATCTTGAGAGTATACGCCTCTTTCTCCAATAATGCTCAGAAGAAGAAGAAACAAATAGCTGAATGAGTGTTCGTAAATAAATATGTAGAAAACGACTTCTTAAGACAACCTGGTGGTTGAAACATTGCTTTGAAATTATCGTGGGAAAATATCTAAATAATTCCGTCAGTGTGGTTCATAAACTTTTTTTTTTCTTTTTTTTTTCGGGCTACTGTGCTACATATGACAAAAGCAAAATCTGTAGAAGTAGAATATGCGGAATAAATTCGGTGGTAAAACTGGCATATACAATTTTATTGACATAGGCTGACGACCGGCAATTATTGTGGAAGCCGAATATCTCGACCGCACCATACAAAGATAATTGGATCCCACACTTCTGTCGATAGAAAGTGACATACATATAAATTTGTTCTCTTCAGTGAGCATTTTAAGCGACGAAATTTCTTTCGCTAATGTGTCATTTGTTTATTTCAGCAAGTACTTAAAATTAAGTATGGTGCCCTTAGCTATACGCCTATACTGTAATTGACGTTCGAACTTAAGCCTGGGAACCTTTCACTAAATTGTATGCTTTTAATCATTTACCATAAACGTTCTGTGGAGTGTAGAAGAGAAGGCATATGGTATGAACTTTTTTTAAAAAAATTTCCTTTTATTTCTATGAAAATATGGTATGAACGATGATATTCGTATATATATTGGTTACATTACGTGTAGTCAGTTTTGCATCATAAGGTTACACATGGGCTGTATAGTCTCTGTGGTGTAAATTGTAATATTGAGAAATGATAGATGCAGCTTCTCCTTCACATGTTCTCCAACTCTGTCGTTTTTGTGGGGTTGCACCCAATCCAGATCTAGAAATTGCTACAGATGGAAGATAAAAGTTTGTTCCAAATTCCCAACTATGGTTTCTCACCGTCTATTTTCATTTTTCAGTTAAAGCTGGTTAAGCTGCTGTGTCCTAATTCCTCTGCTTCTCTACTGCAATATTGAATATTGTTTCTCCATTGCTTTATGGCCAAGGATGATCTTTGGTACTTATAAGTCATCTCCTATACTCATAAAGTCATAAGTTAGTTTCAAGTTGCTTCGTAGACGTCATTAGATTAGATGGGCTTCAAATCAAACTCCAAAGTCTAATTGCTTTATAACCTCCCATAAGAGAAACATGATTACTTGCTCTATGCTCTTTGGTTAGCGAATAATATAATCACCACCCAGCAAAATAGGACATGAATAAAGATGCTATAATTTTACATCTCTTGACTTCTTTCACGCGTTTATTGGGTGGAAACTGTCACATACAAGTCCTCCACGACCATCTTTTATCATCCCCTATGACATGTTGAATTAATCACCAAGAGCATTTTTACTTAATTGGCTAATTGCTATATGCTTGTGCTACGTAACTATCATTAAGTAACATATACAAGATCATCTCACGATCTTCAATTGATTGATTAGATAGACGTCTACATTTTAGGTGATACAAGAGAATCACTAGAGTCTAAAAGATTCACGATTTCACGTGTACGTAAAAATGTTTCTATCTATTACACTATCATCACATAATATGTTATTCACCAATCCTATTCTACGTGTTTTCCTTTTCTTTCACTGCTTCAATATTAAATACAAAAACTCTCCGTCATTCATCTTCTTCGTTTATTTTAGTAATTTTACCGGCCGGCCAAAACACCTACACCAGGAATTTATATTCAGATCGATCCAAAAACTTAACCGAGACTTGGCCACTTGGGAGAGAAAGAAACAAGAAAACATAGCACAATTTATTAAATTCCTCTACAAATGTACATATATTATTTGTTTCTTCTTTTTCATTCAGAAAAAGAAGACGCATGGATCAACAAACAAAACCGAAACCGCTTCCTATAAATATTCTTAATTTCTACAACAACAAACCCTACATACATGCACTGACCAGTCACAAAAACATTACATGGCCGGAGATCATCTGAAACCAAACATTAACTAACACCAAACAAACGGAATATTCGCTTCTCATTTGGAGGCGAATTCTAATGGAAGAGAAACGGCGGCGGACTGGAGGAGACGCTGTGCCTGAGAAAGCTGGTTCATAAGGGATAGAATCCTCGCGTGATCTGAACGCGCCTGATCGACGGCCTCCGCCTCTAGCTCACCGAGCTGTGAGCATAGCCTCTCCTCCGCCTCCTCTGCCACTCTGAGCCTCTCAAACGTCTTCTGTAACTCGGCCTTCATCCTCTCCTCCCTCTCCTGGCTCTTCCTGAGCTCTCTCTCCAGCTCTTCGTTTCTCTTCTTCAGCGACTTGTCGTCTTCCACCTGAGGAACTTGCTTCGTCACGGCCATTGAAACTAGCGTAGTGTTTATTCTGAATTTCTAATAAGACTATAGAAGAAAGAAAGAAAGAAAGAATAAGGTTGTAATGGAGAAGCAGATTTGTAGAACCGTGTAGGTTAGGAGAAGGAAGGGCTTTGTTTATAAAGGCCAAAAAGGTATGTTGTCCAGGTTCAATGAATCTAGGGATGGTTATGAAATTGTGATTCTGGTTACGTATTTGCGTCTGTCATTGAGACTCAATTTTTCCCCATTGAATTTCTATATCCAACTCTTGCTTTGGCGCATTCAACAACTATAAACAATATATCTCAATTTTTCCAAATAATTAAAACAGTAAATCTCAATTCAAGAGTCAAGAGTCAAGACTTGAAAATATTGTTCATTTAGACGGCTACATGCCTACATGCACATTGGATTCATACATTGGTATGGAACAAGTCAAGAAGTTTATCGAAATGTCTAGAGTTGGACAGCTATATATGTACCAAGTACGACTTGCTAAATTAAAACCGTACGCTAAAAAATATATTATATCTAATTTAGAAGGTCAAATTTAACGCTGATTGTTGAATTGAATCGAATGTTATTTGCTACTCCCTCAATAACCAAACTTGTGTTTGCATAACTTGGTATAGAAATTATTAAGGGTAATTAAAGCAAGTCCCCACAGGGGATAGGCATATTTGATATGATTGAGATATTGCTTGGCCTCTATTTGCTGAATACGTGAAAAATCGTTGGTGATAAATTAATGGGTGAAAGATCGTGGCTCATTGAGGTCCCAGAAGGCACCACGCTAGTATACTGTAGTTGGGGTGTGCCACAATCACACAATAATGTGACAACAAAACATGTCCTTGGATTCCTGGAAAATCCATCAACAATAGAACAAAAATATTTTCATAATTACTTTTACTCCTTTTTGGTTTTAGTTTTTACCCCGAAATCTTAAATTTTCCTACTCTTATCTTCGATCATGTGGATCTAATATACGTATATGTGACCATGACCTTAAATTTTATCTATGATGCTTGGCCGTGGAGGTTTTGTGTCTATTTCAATATCCTTTTGGGGGACTAAGCTACGTCTATGTCGACTAAGACTCCCATTTCTCTTTTGGACCAACGTTGATTAGCTTTTTTAATTGTGACAAAGAAGGGCCTATCAAAAGAAAAGGAAGAACGGTGAAAAAAACAAAAGCTAAAGGTAATGCATGGAACGATGGAACATGGACCAGGCGTTTGGTTAGTACTTGGTACTCAAACGATGAGATTTTTATTGCAATCCAAATAAGTGATACAATTGGTGAATCGTGACTGAAGTGCACCAATAAATGATTAAATGGATCAAAAGGTGAATTAGTGAAGGAACTCTTTATGGGTCTTCTTGCCAATTTCTATTGGGCAAGGCCCAGAAATTGAAATGCACAGTGGGCTTATTGAAATCTCGACCGAACTAATGGAGTTTATGGATCCAGCTCCACTTTCCTTTCTTTGATCAGAAATGGTTCCAGTTTGGCTTCAGGCATATGATCAACATGGGATGTTTAGAACTACTCTCACGATAGATTCTAGTCGCAAATAAAGACTCACAACATGTAAACTTGTAAGTTCTAAGTACTAAGCCTGATTTGTAGAAATAACATTAAGCATCGAAAATCATATAAAAATGTATTTGTCGTGAAAACATCTGATCGGAAAATAAAATTATAACACTGAAGTTATGATGCCTCCTTAACAAGTTTTTCTTTTATGAATGTGTGATATAACAATAGGGTCAAATTGCAACCTCCAAGTGAAACTTATTCTCGTACAAAAAGTGAAGCCTCTCAGGATTCTTGGAATTTATTTGGTTTACGACAAAGAAAAATAAAAATAAAAACCGAAACTTATGTATTTGGACCATTATAAATCAAAGTGATGCTTTTGATTTAAATAAATAAATTTTCATAATCATTATCTTCTTCTCCATTCAGTCCATTACGATGACGCAGCTTAAAACAAATGATTGAGTCTGTTTTTATATTGAACATTGTACAACGTTTACTCGAACAAAACTGCGCAAGAGAGAGTTACGTGGGCTCTTTGTGCTCTACGCAATCGTTGTTGTTGCTGTTGGGCTGTTGGCTTTGGCATTGCTGCAACACCCACATCGGTTTTTGTTCTTCTTATCTTTTCAGTAAGCTTCATTCCATATAACTATGTCTTTCTCCGTTTGCAAGATCATATTGGATTATCAATCTCACATTTTTAGTTAAGATCTGATTGTATTGACATGGGTTTTTGCTAATTTCGTGATCTTCTTATGCTTGATCGGTTACTTTCTAAAGTTCATGGGTGATTCATTGCATGGTTTGTATATTAGATATTAGATATTGGATTTTGGTTTTTGTGGGTCATTTGATTTATGCTCAATCTCTGTTTACAGAGTTGTAGCTGCCCAGGTCACCATCGTCGTCGTCAAGATCAATTCTTGAATTTATATAGGTTCAGAAAGCTGCTTCCTTGAAACGGGTTTTTTATTTGTCAATGTTGGGTTGGTGGTACGCATCGAATAGTAGTGTTGTTTACTGCAAGAGCAGCACTTTATCAGAATTCGATATTGCCGTGTTTAGTTGATTTGGCAAAGGAGTTGTCTTTGTGGGTTTGGATTGATTCTGACTGATGTGCATGCTGCATAAGAGGGATAGAGAGTCTAAGAGGGAGTTTTGTAGTTTTAAGAAGTATGGATTTTCAGAACAGTTATCAGCCTGAATCAGGGAAATTGGAACAGATTGTTTCCCAATTTCTTCTCAAAAGCTTGCATATTATTTTGGATTCTAGGGTACCTTCTCTTCACCCGCATGATCGCAGTGGAGAGCTTTCATTGAATTCTCGGGTGAGGAAGAGTGACAAATGGTTCAACTTAGTACTAGGGGACCGTCCTGCAGCTCTTGAGAATTTGAACTTTTGGCACAGAAATGTGATGGATCCGATGATAATCGACATCATACTTGTTCATGCGGGGTCTAATTCTTCATCAGTTGACAATCTGTTTGGGAATTCGGGGGCTGGTCCATCTGTTGAAACAATCATTGAGAGGTGGGTTGTTCAGTATGAAACTCCTAGGGTTGTGGCTAATCAAACTGGTGACAGTTTAGCATACAAGAAGACATATAAGAAGTCAATTGTACTTTTACGTGCTCTTTATTCATATATGAGGCTTCTCCCAGCTTATAGGATCTTTAGACAGCTAAGTACATCTCGTCAGACTTATGATTTTGATATCATTTACAAGGTGTCTTCACTAAGAGATCCCTTCTCAAGGGCGGAGGAGGAAATGATGCAGGAGTTCAGTTTTGCTCCTGTAGAGGCCAATCCTGGCCGCCTTTCTTTGTCTGTGACTTATCGTAAAATGCTGTCTGATTTCAATCTTGAGCCTTCAACACCTATGCCACCAAAGATAATTACAGATTATGTTGGTAGTCCTGCTACTGACCCCTTGAGGTCTTTCCCCTCATCAGTGAGGGGTGATCGCCCAACTTCCTTTCCATTGGGACCTTCATCTACCGGACCATTTCAGCGTCCACACAGCTGGACAAGTGGCTTCCATAGACCACCTTATGTTGGGCAGTATAAACCTGTAGTTGGATCTCCACCTGTATATCGTGCATCCCCTATGTCCCATGATGTTGGATCTCCTCCTATTGATACATATACTAACAGAGTTCAAAACTATAGAGTTCCAAGTCATTCAAAGACTCCTAGTTATGATGAGTATCAGCTTTCACCTCCATTTTCAGCATCTCCATCCCCATCACCACCAACATACTTGTCTAGTGGCAGTTTTGGTCCTATGCAAACACGAATTCGTTCAGAAACTGCCCCCGTAAGCATCCCTAATCCAATGGGGGGTAAGGGCTCCAGATACCTTTCTCCCAATTTTTCTGATCCAAGTAGAAATTCCCTTCCTCCTTTATCTCTGAGAAGCACAAGAAATGAACCTTCCTCACAAGAGTCTCCATCTGGAATAAGGGCATTTAGAAAACTAGACGGTTCAAGGGCTGGAGATATGCACCCTGGTTTTCAAAAGGTAGCCTTGAATTATCTGGTTTAAAAGCTTGTTTGCTCCATGTAGTCTTGAAGTTAGTTGTGTATTTCATGGCTTGCTAGTAAGACCATTTATTATTTTATTTATAGGTGAAAGACAGCAGAGATGATTCGGGCCGGTTCTCAGGATTGTTGTCCTCCAGTGGCTCACCACGCATTGGTTTTTCTAGAAGCTCCAGTAGATTATCTTTTCAAGATGATATGGATGATTGTGAGTTCTCATGCCCTTTCGATGTGGATGATGTTGACACAACCGACTTTCACGCCAGGTACATAAAATTAACCTTGTTTTAATTATATGTAGTAGACTAGTAGTAGACCACCTTCAGCTTGTAAAAATTTTTCATACCAGTAATGGTATTATCTATTTCCTTCATAATTGTTTTGGCTACTTCTCTGCATCCCTTTATCTTTTCCAAACATTATCAGATACGGGCTTCTTGAATTGCTGGGTTAGTGAGTGATAATGAATACTTGCCGGAGTTGCCGAATAGTAAAATAGTCTGAATCCTAGCTTTTAAGATGGACAAGGAACCAGCAAAAAGCATGATATGGTTGGGTTAAGTTCACCATCAGTTGCTAGGGGTGTCTGCTTTCTGGTTTATGTGCTGCTAAATTCCTTTTTCAAAATATTAAACTAAGATCCTAGTTTTTGCATGGGACAAAGTGGAAAAAGATGGTCATAGTATTTGACAGGTTCTTTTGCTTTGTATCGATTCAAATCATTATGTTAGGCACTTGTTCTCTGCACTTCTTTGAATCTTAATCTACATATACCCTTAGATCTGACTTTACATTCAGTATCAAGCTCTGTGTTTCTTATGTTTCTTTATCCACATTTTGGGTGAACAGTCAAAACGATGGCAAAAAAGCTTCAGAGTTTACTTCCCAGTCATTGCCAATTGGTAGAAAGTCACCAGGTGCTGCTGTTGGCGTTCTTGTTCACATGCTAAGAACAGCTCCGCCCCTGCGCCAAGATTCAAGCTGTTACTCTTCTGACTCCATGAAGCCTGAACACGAGGAAGGAGTTACTACAGCTTCTGGTTTCTTTATGCCTCGAAAGACTTCTGATGCCCTGGAGGAGCTCAGAAGTTACAGAGAAATGAAAGACCTTCTAATTTCAAAGAGTGGAATGAGGGTGCTCACCAAAGAAGAGGCATAATAGACATGATTAGTTATTCTTTGTGAGGAAGCTTTGAATTGAACACACACTTTCCTTTTGAATGCTCAGATTGGAGGACTAACACTGTATATATCATCACTGAAAGTTAAGATTAGTTACTGTTATGATACCAGTTAGTGTACTAGACTAGTAGACTTTGCTGACCATTACTATTTCAAAAAAAAGTTTATGGAGATCTGCATCCAGGTAAGTAATTCTAAAGGGGGTATTTATTCTCCTAAAACTGTAGTTGCGAAGGGGTGACTTTAAAAATTCATAACAAAAAATTGGATTGAGATTTTTTAGTTCGGTCAGTTTGAGAAGTGCTCAAAAATCATGATTTAATAGTGAAAAAAATAAAAACTGCTATTTTCACCAAAAAAAACCGTGTGCTATAATCCATAATTTTGGATGAAAAATGAGTTTTTGACAAAAAAAAAATCAATGTGGGAGGGACCTTCATAGCCTCGCTCATTTTCGACAAAGTTCACACTTTTTTCCATTACATCTATCGCAATCCCCCTTATATTTGGGCTAACTGTGCATGTTTAGCCTTAAAGGGAAATGATAATCAGTACAAGCCCAATGAGACTTAATTATTGAAGCCCATTATTGCGGATTCGGGTTTGGCTTGACCCGAAACGAAAGAGGAATGCCCAGCACATAAACGCAATTCAAATTACCAGAGCGAGCTTCGATTTTGAATGATTGGTTTTGATCGCATGAGTGCTATGGATTCTTCTTCGTCTTCTTGCCCCTTCTGTAATCTCACAGTTCCATCCTCACAACTTGAACGGTAATGCTTGCAAAAAGTTCAGACCTTTTTTGCTTTTTTCTGCAAGAATCACATCTTTTTGTATACAAAGTTTAAGCCTTTAGTGGTTATGTGCGTGTAATTTATATGAAATTGAATTGCAGGCATGCCAATAGTCACTTTGAGGTTGAAGATGAGCAACTGGCTATGGACTTGGAGTTTGCCCAGCAACTTGCTTTGGAACCTTCTTCTCCACCGTCCATGGTACTCCTTAGTTTTGCTTTCCCCATCAGTTTTCTTGTATTGCTTGCCCTATTCAATACATTAAGAAAGAATGGTATCATAAAAGTTATATGCTTGCAGTGATTACTGGGATGTATGTGTTGAAAGATTAGATTTTCATATGTTAATATGCGACTATGAATTGGTTTTTAGAATGATTGTGTTTGATGTTTTGGGTTGTTTTTAATGAGAATGAAAGGATTTTTCGTCATTTTTTATAAGGGCGAAGAAGAACATCCATGTTTGTCTACTGTTCTTGTTTGATAATGGAATTTGAAGCTTGGTCCAGTAACTAATTAGTTTCATACGGGTATATGTTCAGAATAATCAAACAATCAGAGACTTGCCATTAGCAAGATTTCATGGACAATGTAGCATGGAGGAAAGTATCTCCTGCCTGGCTGCTTTACAGACTAGAACCACTTTCCATGAAATTGAAGGTGGTGTGATGGCTCTGCTGAGAGAGTGTTTGGAGTTAGAACCTAGAGATACAACGACTTTTTTGTGTGGTTATACAGATCATATTCAGAGCATTCGATCTGAGGATTCTGGGTGGGGTTGTGGGTGGCGTAACATCCAAATGCTTAGCTCCCATTTGCTTATGCAAAGGCAAGAGACTCGAGAAGTTTTGTTTGGTGGTGCAGGATTTGTTCCTGATATCCCATCACTCCAAAGATGGCTTGAGATTGCTTGGGAAAAGGGATTTGATGCAGCTGGCTCTGATCAGTTTGCTAACAAAATTTATGGCTTGAAAAGATGGATTGGAACAACTGAATGTGCTGCTATTTTCCGTTCTTTTGGGCTGCGAGCAAGGATAGTGGATTTTGGTCCTAAGGAACTCGAACCATATTATCATTCTCTTCCTGGTTCAAGGCTTGGGGAAGAGGTCAAGAGAATACATAATGGTGGGAAGAGGAAAGCAATTCAGGTTTGTGGACCGATGGATAGATATTTGCCAGAAAGGAGTCATGATATTAACCAAGCAAGTTCCAGTTGCCGTGAAAAGTCGAGTTGTTCTACTAGCCATATAGGTGATTCTTGGGGTAGGAAAAGTAATTATAATTCGGGAAATAAGTTTTCAAAGAAAAGCAAGGGTCATCAGGTTCTCATGGATTGGATCTGGAATTACTTTAATGATGGTAACGTTACCAAAACGGGCAATCACCAGGTCATTGTTAGTGACAAAACGTAAGTTTCTCTATCCCAGTAATGCATTGTTTGAACATCTTTTACATAAATGTTTTATGTTGTGCCCTAATATGTAGAGACTTTCTTTGAGCAGACCCTTGTACTTTCAGCATGATGGGCATTCGAGAACCATTGTTGGGATTCAAGTCAAAAATCAACATAACGGGATGCAGCAACACACTCTCTTAATTTTGGACCCTGGTCATGTAATCTTCTGTCCCTTATGAAATCTGTGTAGCATCTTACCTTTAGCATGTGTGTTTTAAAGTTGATTACTAAACTCAATTACTTTTGACTTTTCTGCCACATGATTACAGAGAACGGCAGACCTGGAAAGATCTCTGAAGGAAAAGAGAGGATGGCAGAAGTTTATAAAAAGAGGAGTTCACACACTGAGAAAGCCACAGTACCAGGTAATGGCTAATGAAACATAACATGTTTCTTTGGTTTTATTGCTCTTTAGGACCGGGCTTGATGTAATGATTTTGTTTCAGTTGTGTTATATTGATCCTGGCATTTCAAGTGGAGATGAAGTGGAGTTGCTCAAGACTCTAGATAGTGTTTTTCTTGAACTCTAGAGGACCCTGTTCAACATTTTGACTTGTCAGTGGCTATGCTATTGTTAGATTTGAAATCAATGCATGACAAAAGAAAATTTGGGTATCTGAAGAATGAAAGTTCACTGTTCTAAGGCTTCCTTCCCTCCCTTAAATGCTATTGTTAGATTTGAAATCAATGCATGATAAAAGAGAATTTGGGTATCTGAAGAACGAAAGTTCACTGTTCTAAGGCTTCTTTCCCTCCCTTAAAGAGAAAGTTCAGACTCTGAAGCTCGTGCAGAAGGTTTCACGCTATGTGCCGAGCTCTTCTTGATCAATGATCTTGACTGCTGAGGGTTGATTTTGTGGAAATGCCTCAATGTTCAAGGACTTTGTATGTGCAAGAGGAACAGAAAGTTGGTGATACACTCCTATTCTACTCTTCAGCTGCTAGGCAGCTCAGATCTTTTGTCAGCTCTTAATCTGGGGTATCTTGGTTAAATTATGTGAGCTACCATAATTTACTTTGATGCGAGTTTATTCTCTTGTATACTGACTTTGTAACTGTGAACAACTTTATTCATTTATCAATATATAGGAAAATGTTCTTCTACTCAACAGTTTATTCTGTCATTAAGCCACCTCTATTTTAGTGACAAACTACTACTACGATACTATTACATTAGGCTTCAAAGGACATTATAGGCCTAAGGCTTTTCTAAGTTCCCTTGGTGTTTGCGCATTTCAATATGTTACTCTTCTCCCATGCTCTGTATCTGATATAATCTTGAATAAACTCCCTCAGATGCTGTTATTAGGGTTGAGTGGGATCCCATCTCCACAATCTCACCTTTGTCCATGACAACAATGATATCCGACTTTATTATTGTGGAAAGCCTATGTGCAACTGTAATCTGTGTGGTTTTTGACAGCAGGCCCCCATTCTTTTTCAAATTTATCGCTTCCAATGCACTCACCACAGATTTCTCAGATTCAGCATCAAGGGCACTTGTTGCTTCATCCAGAAGCAAAATTGCAGGCCTCTTTAGCAGTGTTCTAGCTATGGCTATTCTTTGCTTTTGTCCTCCTGAAAGTTGGCATCCCTTCTCCCCGACAACTGTTTCATATCCATCAGGCAAATTACTTATGAACTCATCAATGTTTGCTTCCTTTGATACCTCCACAATCTCAGTTTCAGAAGCACTTTCGTTCCCGTAGCAGATATTGTGTCTGATTGAGGAGCTAAAAAGAAGAGGCTCTTGTTGCACCAACCCTATTTGTGTTCTCAGCCATCTCAAATTGTATTCCCTTATCTCCTTTCCATCAATGAGTATCTTACCTTTCAAGGGATCATAAAATCTTAGCAGAAGGGCCAGAACTGAAGATTTTCCAGCTCCACTTGGACCGACAAGAGCTACCTTTTTACCAGCTTCAATTTGTACACTGAAGTTGTTCAGGATACTTACTTCTGGTCTCAAAGGGTAATTAAACTCAACGTTTTGAAATTCAATGTTCCCTTTGATTCTGTCCCAATTTGAAGTTTCTGGTGTAGATGGATCTATTGCAGTTTTGCGGTCAAGGGTCTCGAATGCAGGAGTGAGTACATTGATGGCAGAAATGACAGTGGGAATCAATGTCCACAATTCTGTGATTGAAGGTACTGTGAGAGAGAAAATCTGGTATGATCTTATGCCATCTTTGAAGCTCGATTGATTTTTATGAACCAAAACTGTTGTGTACCACAATGCCACAGCATGTGCAATGTTCCATAAGCAAAGAGAAACTCCCTGAATTATGCCATACTTGATACTTTCTTTCCTGCTCATTCTCTTGGGTGTTTCCAGAGATATTTCGGCTTTTTTGAGTATATGATCTTCATGGCAAAACGACGCAACGGTTCTTATGTTTTGTGCAGACTCAGAAGCAAGAGAAACAAGTTCATTATGTGCAGCAGCTGAGTCTCCTGCAAAACCCTTGGCAGACTTGGCTTGAATGAGACCGCCAATGAAGTGGCAAGGCATCACAGCCCAAGCTACCAACCCCATTCTCCAGTTGACAACCATGCTCACAATGGTTGCAATCAGTATGGAGGAGATGCACTGAACAATGACAGACATCCGGTCAGCAATTACCAGTTTAACCATTGAAGTGTCATTGATGATCCTTGAGGTGAGCTGTCCAATGCCATTCTCAGGGTTCTCATACCATCCAATTTCATTGCGTAGCACACCTGCAAGATATTATTGTTAATGTTTAGATGTTTATTTGTAATACCTTCTTGAAGAAGAAACGTTCCATTACTGACATGGATACATGAGATGATGAAACAGTAGTGTGTGTGTGTGTGTGTGTGTACCTGAATAGAGAGCACGTCTCAGGTTTGTCATGGCCTTCTCTCCAACCATTCCAAAGAAGTAATGTTGCAAGGTGTGAGAGAACAACGAAATGAATCCAATTAGAGCGAAGGTGATTGAATATTTTGAGACTTTTCTTTTAGCATCTGGGTGGTAGTATGCTACTCCTATTGTTATAATGTAATACCCAAAGACAGGCTTTGATATGCCAGAGAAAGCTGCTGCAAAAGAACCAATAGCAATCTTTACGAGTTCTCTCGTTTTCAAGCCAAACCAGATTCTGAAGAATATGGTTTGTTTTCTTATTTCCTCTTCGTCTTGCTTGGGAGGCTGATTAGGATACTGGTCGCTGTGGGGCTCCTTAGCTCGTGTTATCTGTTCAGGTGAGTTCTTTTGGTGGATGCTTTCATGTTCTTCAGAGGGACCATCTTCTCTGTTAAGTCATTCAGTCAACAATGAATTCAGGTTATGTATCTCTATGAGGAATTGAGGATACATACAGTAGATAGTTTAAGTGTAATTTACCTAGACTCATGAACTGGGTTGAGGTTCTGCATGTTAAATAAGTTGTTGTAGAATTTGCTGCTTTCAAGTAAGCTCCGGTGAGTTCCTGTTTCTGAAACTTGTCCATTTTCCACAACCGCAATAATATCTGCATTAACAATAGTTGATAGTCTGTGCGCTATCAAGATGACTGTCCTTCCTTGCATAGCCTTGTCAAGTGCTTCTTGAACCACCTTCTCAGATTCCGAGTCAAGAGCACTTGTTGCCTCATCAAGCAGAAGAATAGGAGGATTCTTGAGAATGGCTCTTGCTATGGCGATTCTCTGCTTCTGGCCTCCAGATAACTGGACTCCCCTTTGTCCTACCTGTACCGCATTTCAGACAAGGTGTAAGGCGTACAAATTATTATAAAACTTGTATTAACAGATTGTCACTCCGCCTTGGTGAGGGTGGAGGAGTTGAGAAGCTGACCTCTGTGGAGTACTGATCTGGAAGTTGAGATATGAAAGTGTGTACATTTGCCATCACTGATGCTTTCTGGATCTCTACATCTTCTGCATCCATCTTACCGACTTTCATGTTGTCCGCAATGGTGCCTGCAAACAGTGATGGTTCCTGCGAAACAGCTCCTATGTTTTTCCTCAGGAATTTCAAGTCAAGATCCTTGATGTTGTGGTTGTCAATCAGAATCTTCCCTGAAGATGAAAGTTTAAGGCATATGGGAGAAGTAAATTGCCTATATGTGTTGAGAAGTTGAAGATTGAGGTATATACAAACCTTTTGGCGGATCATAGAATCTTGCGACTACTGAGATGATAGTACTCTTTCCACAGCCACTGCTGCCCACAAAGGCTACAGTTTTTCCTGCTGGGATTGACAATGAAAAGCCTTGAAGGATGGCTCTGTCAGGCCGGGAAGGGTAGGAAAAGTAAACACCATGTATGTCAATGTTGCCGTAAATCTTGTCAAGTTCCTTCCCTGGTGAATCATAACTTATAGCTGGCTTTCTATTGATCACCTTGAAAACTTCAGTTCCTGCAGCCTTTGCTTGATTGAAGACTTGCATGTCCGGCGCAGCATAAGTGAGTGATCTGAAATTCATACAAATTAGCTAATGACTAGTGAGCTTATATAGAAACTTTCTGATCTTTTCCTACCAGTATGGAACTAATTTGTTGCTTACATGGCTCCAAAGAGAATGCACATGACAGCGGCTATAATATCTCCACCGCTTGCCCTCTTGGCAGTGACTACAACAGCACCAACCCAAATGATGATAGCCCAGGAAATGAAGGTCACAGATTGAAGCATTCCTGTTCCAACTCCCTTTACTAGAGCCTCCCCTTTGCTTAGCAAATACTGTTTGGCCATGCAGTTTGAGAAAGATTTGATTGCCGAGTTTTCTCCAACGAATGCATATACTGTTTTGATTTGACATATGGTCTGAGATGCAGGAATATGATCAGTTAGTAAGATGGATGAGTATCAATGCTGTTATTGGAAATTGACATGATTTTTACCTGTTCTACCATAGAGGTAGCTTCCGCCAGGTAAAGCATCCTAGCAGCCGAGACAGCATTCATCTTCTTAGTATAAGTGGCTCCGATTGCAAGAATCAAAGGAACAACCAACAAGGTAAGCAGTGCAACTTCCCAACAGCATATTGCAGCAATCAAAATCCCCGAAAAGAAAGTTGCGAAACTTGACAGAAAATGCCCCAACTGCAAGTGCATCATGAGAAACTTGTAAGTAACTAAAGCAAGAATGACTGGTATACAAGTGTATATATTTACCGTCTCTCCGATTGCACTGTGTATGATACTAGTGTGGTTACTAATTCCGGTGATCACTTTTCCACTGGTTAAGTCTGTATCGAAAGCCCCAACCTCCTGGCTGAGCACTGCTCTTAGATATGCTAGTCTTAGACGTGCCACTTGTCTTTCACTTGAATACATCCAGCATCCAACTTCTGCAAAATCGAAAACACCATGGAGGATAATATGTGACTGAAAAACTTGCAGAGCGGTTAAGGAAACTTACCAAGTATTCCAGCCGGAAATGTGGCGAAGGCCATGTACCACACATATGGAATAACCTGAACAAACAAAATACAACAAACCCATGAGTAACTCCTCCCACAAGCAATTAATACTTTTGGAAACTAGTTCTCCGAAAAGTTTACCTTGTTCAGTGCTTTAACCATGGCAGGTGTGTCGTTGATATTGTTCCCAAAAGCATCGAGTGCTCTGCCGAGCAGTAGATATCCAACTGGAAAAGCCATACCATGGACAACAGAACCCAACGTCCCCAATCCCATCATAATCCAATCCCATCCGTCCGCATAGCTTAGCAGCTTACTGAATCCCAACGTTTCGGATGAGCTTCCCTTCGTCTCAACATCCTCATCGATTGCTTGTTTCTTCTTTTCCATATGCTGCATGAGTTCTTCGTGGGGTTGAGGTTGAACCATTTTGCATGCTAGTGCAGTGTACTATATATTATATAACAACGCACGCGGAGAAATTGTCAAAGGTGTAGGTGTTGCTAGCCAGGCTTTCAGTTAATTTATACATATTATTACGTTTATGAAAACAATAGAGATGCGGATCGGATCAAGGAATATATGAGAATATGCGTGACACAGCCGAGAAAAATGCTTGCTAAAATGGCTTCTTCTTCTTAGCTGCCTCTTGGTGTTTTGGACTGTGATGGCCCTGCGTGCATAACTGCATTTACAACTGTACAAGGTTACAAACTAATTGAGATATACTAAAGCAGTGTCCACGCAGTGATCGGCAATAATTCATATGTAAAAAATTGACCGTAGTACAGATTTTTATATGTTTTCGATATGTTAATTGATAATAAAGTCCTTATCTAATGAGTTATTTAACTAAGATGACTGGAATCTCTGCCGATGATCGGAACGATGCTAGTATATGCTGTGGTACTGGTAGCAGCAAACTGAAGAGGTATTCCAGTAACAAGTGAATATGCGTTGCCTGCAAATGATTTCTTGGGATATAAGTAACAGATGAATCCTATCTTCTTCATTGCCAACAAAGTTGGCAAAAGTGCAGGACTTACAGTTAACCAACTACATTGTATTATAAGATACATATCCCAATTTCTATGATCCCATCGCTGATCCTTATGCATTGGTTTGTCTTGTTCCCATGATCCGGAATCTGGAAATTAGTAAGATGAAGAAAACAAAACAATTATTCTTTCTGATGCGGAAATACATTATTAAGATCCCACGTCAAACATTTTAAACGAATATCTATCAAAAAATACATAATAGAAGGAAAGTCGTTTCACAAAGTACGATGTAGATTGACTTTTCGGTCGATGGATGCAAAATGATACAATCCATATCAGAACTATGCGATCATGATTTGTATCAACAAAAAACTATGCGATTATGATTTCGGACTTATTAGAAATTGTTTTGTCAAGGCCTAAATCGGACCAAATTTGAATCTTGCATTAAAACACAAGTTTATATAAAAATTGGGTTTATGCGGTGCATATAAACCACTTAAAACATGTCTCAACTATCGGAAGTCCAATCAATACCTTCAAAAGTAATAATTTGCTTGTGTAAATGACGTGCATTTTTGGCGTTGAAAATTTTGAGCTCGATTAAGAAAAAATGGGACAAGGTATATAAAGAGATGATAAGTTTAGGATGTTTTAAGGTGTTACTCAGCACTCTAGCTTAAAAAAACTCGTGTGCTATAACAAGGGGTTTGGCTCAAATCGGACAAATTTGAGGCGAGAGGCAAAACACAAATTTGTTAAAAAATTGGGTATACGAGGCTCATCTAAGTCATTTGAAACGTGTCTCAGCCATGGGAAGTACAATCAACACCTTAAAACACAACAATCTAGATAGCTAAATGAGGCATATTAGGCGTTGAAAATTTTGAGCTCGATTCTCAAAAATGGGATAAAGTATCCAAAGATATGATAGTTTATCGGTACTTATGGTGTTGTAGGGTGTCAAAACTCATGCACGAAAAAACTTTATTGATTTAGAAAAGTGAAATTTATCCAAAAGTTCATATAACCCGCTAGACATAGCAAGGGTTCCGTTATTTGCAACGTTTTCTGCAAGCAACATTATCTGCTTGCTGGTGTTCTGTTAGTTGCTTACAAGCTCAAGCCCAAGAGAATTTGTTTTACAGTTGCAAAAGGGAGGAGAAAATGCCATTTCATTTTGTTATGTTGCCAGACATTCATACCCCATGATTTTCAGTATCGTACTTTTCTGGAATGAGGCAACATTTTTCTGTAACAAACTCATTTCCAATAGAGCCATCCCAAGGAATAAGAAGAGGACGCATTGACAAAACACACAAAGAAATCGAATTGAAATGGACTAAGTTGGGTACATTTGTATTAAATTGGGAGGCATGATAATCAAGGATTAAATGCTTCCGAAGCAATATAAAACTGAAATTCCTACGGGTTTGCAGTACAAAGAAGCCAATAGCACACGGCAGTGCTATATCCCAAAAACTCTGCCAAAAATTTCAGGACCTGAGAAGTGTGGTTATACCCGCTACTAAAGGAAAGCAAAAGAACCATATTTCCTGAGCAAAGCTTCTACAATTTACAAATGCGAAGTTGCTAAACACAGCTGCGGTATACAATAAACAACACCCCAAGAAAAAGCTCAGCCTTCGAGGATGCCACAGACACCAGTCTGTAGCTGCGCCTGAATATTGAAAGCATTGCCCCCCCTGACATTTACAAAAATAGAGGCCTGATGGGGTAATGAGACAAATCTTCGAGAAATTCTCTTCCTATTCACATATTTCTTCTTTAAAGGGGTTCAAGTGTCCCACTTTTTAGTCTCTCCATCCGAGCTTGAAGCCCAGATAATGCCCTTTCATCCATAGGGAGAACCCCACTTTGGAGGGGATTCTCTGATGCCCGATTTATCTGACCAGAGAGTCCCTGACTTTGGTTGTCATTTACATACATTAATGGCCTAGCTTCTGACTCCAGGTTCCCAGAAGCTGCCGCTAGTTGCATGCTTTTCATCCTCTCTCTAATTGCATCTAGTGTCCCACTAGTCACTGCAGTGCCAAGGTGAGTTCTAGGGTAAGGTCATTAAGGTCAACAAGAAAATCCAGAAGCAGCGATGCAGGAGAAAAAAGAAAAGGCACTAACGCGAATTACCTCCACCCATATATCTCTCATTCCTTGGGTCAACTAACGAGTTTTCAACCAGGCCTCTAGCAGTATTGGCATTGTGAAGCCTGTTGTCTTCAGCATATGCCGGTGGAAGATTAAAGCTAGTTGGTTCACTCTTCACATTAAATGATTTTGAATCCATTAAGGAATTTGTGTGTACAGGGGAAAGGGGTGCAAATTCAGGAGAAGAAACGGTAAGAGAAGCTGGGGGAGGAGTAGGCATTGGTACACTTGAAGGTGTCCTTCCAGCTGCTGCATTCTTCTCCATCTGTAAAGAAACATAAATGTAATTAAATTTTGATAACATTATAAAACTAATTTACAATATAGGAATCATCAATTTGTTTGTGGACAGGAACATTATAGTATAGCGGTAGACCGGTAGTATTGATCAGAATCACCTGTGCTAAACCATCTCTAATATACGTCCGAAAAGCCTCACTGGCATTTTGCAGCTGGGAGAATATATCTACCTGAAATAAAACATGAACAGAATATCTATGCTGAGAAACCACTCAAAAGTCCTGCTTGGAAGCAGAAACTAAACCAAGTTAATAACAGGCTATGAAGAAATCAATTACTCACTTTAGGGTAGAGTTGGGTTATACGATATAGTTCATATAGACCAATGGAGCAAGTCTGCTTGTCACCAATCTTCTTGAAAATGGCAGCAAGTTCTTGCTGAAAGCAAAAGTACAGCCAAAAGAACAATTTTCAAGAAAAATATAATAACATATAATAAAAAAGAAGCGTGTATATAATACATAGCTGTACAAAAAGAGGTCATGGTGAAGAAAAAACAATAAAAGAACTAACCAATGAGGTTGGTAAAGGTAAAAAGTTGCAATACCTTTAGTTGTGCATCAGCAGAATGTGTAGCAGAGGAAGGATTATTAGCTGCTGAATCACCCCAATGAGTTTGGCCCCCAGACCCAGTTGATGTCAACATCCTTGCTGCCGCTAGAGTCTGCCCGGTTGTTACAAAAAAGGCAATAAATGATAATCAGGGTTTCATTCCAATAAAAAAAAATTCCCCAAATAAATAAAGAAGTTTGTTTTTAATTAGAAGTTGCATTTGTTTCGTTTGTTATTATAACTTATAAGTTTGTTTCTCAATAAAAAATATATTAAAAAGCATCACAATATAATAATTACCTCAAGATTAAGATCAATGTAAGCAAGAATAATTGGCTGGGGCTTCATGTCTATAGGAACCATAGAAAGGTGACCTTTAATTGCAGCTCCGCGAAGCTTCACAAGCTCATGTAGAACAGTTTTCACCATGCGCAATGGTTTGTCATCGGCACCAGCTCTAATATGATTTTGATTTTACAAAAGACAAGAGAGAAGAAATCAGTGCATGAACCACAAGAGAGTGGGATTTATAGTTATCATGTGAAGCATACCTTCTCCTGATTTCTTCCATACCCAAGTCTTGAAGGTATAAATGGATACTTTGAAGGATGTGGTCCAGATCGACATCATATATGGTGCTTTGAAGAACCTACCACAGGAGAAAGGATCATATAAGAAAAATCTCCAGATCATTTATCCAACGGTAATGGATTTATGTCACACCATGGAACTAGCATCAACAAAAGCAGAACCCGCTAGAGAAAAAAAGCACATGAACATTCAGATTACAGCATAATAAACATGGTAAGACCATTTATTTCATCAATGTCCGTATTCTGTTGAAATCCAACAGGCTCTTTCATCTTATATTCCAATCTATCATACTTTTCTTGAAATCTGATTCCATGGTTAACACCAATTGGCATAGTTCTCATCATCATCTTACAGAAAAAGCTTTAGTCTGTTGGAAAATTAGGGATCAGAGAAATAGATATATGTTTCAGAATGAAATTTCTCAAGTACAGCTAAGCTATTGAAGTGCTTCACATAAGTTTAGGAAAAGGAGGAAGACTATGATCGATTGGAATACTACGAGTTAAATTAACCGTTCAGATACTGCCTAATAAACACGGTAAGACCATTTATTTCATCAATGTCCGTAATCTGTTGAAATCCAACAGGCTCTTTCATCTTATATTCCAATCTATCATACTTTTCTTGAAATCTGATTCCGTGGTTAACACCAATTGGCATTTCTCATCCTCATCTTACAGAAAAAGCTTTAGTCTATTGGAAAATTAGGGATCAGAGAAACAGATATAAGTTTTCAGAATGAAATTTCTCAAGTACAGCTAAGCATTTTCTTATTGAATTGCTTCACAGAAGTTTAGGAAAAGGAGGAAGACTATGATTACTTGAATTTCAAAGCTTAATTTTAATGGTGCAGTTAATACAAGGCAAGCATCTGCTATATTTATTAAAGCAATGGCAACGCATTATATGTGTGCGTGTGGGACCAAAATATAAGGCCACGCAAAAGGATACCTTTGTAAGTTTGATTAAACATTTGACAACCAGATCAGAGAACTTCTGGTTTCTGGCAGCCAACGTTTCATTCGCTGGAGGTGCAGGCCATCTTGAGGGATCTAAAGGACGTAAGAGATTGATAAGAACCACAAAGGACGAAGTGCGGTCGGCATTATCCTGCAGGTACAATCACTAGTTATATCTGATGTAGTAGACCAAAAATCACTAGGAATGGGAGCAATGCAAAAACAATATCTCCTACCAGAATCTTTAGCATCAAGACATTCAAGGCTTTGAGAAGTTGGCTGCCATCATCCATATGGGGAACCCTCTCATCCAAAAGCCAGAGCAGGAGCTCAGTGATTAGACTATCAAGAGTGCTCTCCTTGACAGCATGTGCAAATCTTTTATTTTGAAATGTCTGACGAACAGTCAAAGATAGTATTGTTAAGCCAAAAAATTCCTGAAGCATGAATGAATTTCCTACAGTTTATTAATTAACTCTCATTTACTCCGACTCCCCATATAATCTCTTTACATGCATTAATAATATGTTCACAATAATTGCATTAATGATGTCTTCAGAATAATTGGTAAATTACCTGCATGAGAGTGTTCAGGACATATTTACAGGACCTAGATGAAGCTCCTGTCAAACTGAAGTCAAAAGTCGTTGCTACCTATTCAAAGAACCCCAAAAAAAAAAAACCCAACAAAGGCTGGTAAATTTCAATTGAAGCCACATTTACAATAACAGCAGGCAACAGCATAAAGGAAAGTATGTGTTATCAAACTGAATTGTTATTGTACTTACCTTCTTTGCTAAGCATGAAACAAGTTTATCTGCATCCTTCACTAGGTCATCCATTGCACTGCCTTCTGGATCACTGGTCGACTGTGCCAACTCATGACACACAACTTTCATTCCTTCAACCGACTGGAACACAAGAATATATGCTCAGAGCATGTTCTTTACTTGAAATAAATGACAAACAAAAGGACATGCAGAAACTGAACCAGCCACAAAGAGAGGTAAAGCAGCCAAAAATACATCTGACATTGTTGATCACAGATAACAAGAAATCATGACAATGGAAGAAATAGTTACTCGTACTAATGACAACTAAAACATTATATCTTGCACACCTGATCAGGATCCTCAGAAGAAATGATCTCCAAAGCTTCATTCCAGTCTGTTGGGCCATTAACAGCAGCAAATCCACGAGGTAACAGCTGTCTCTCCCTGTGAATCTCAGAATGACCATAATTGCCCCTAAAAGAATGATATTAACATCATTATGCTATATTGAGAACAACTAGTGCATTGGAATAAAATGAAAGGATAATATAAAATGGGACTGCAAAAGTTGAAATACCTAGCAAGTGTTGGAGCAGCAACAGATCGTGCAACCTCCCCACTCTGCTCTGCTACATCAGACCTAACGGCAAGCAATGAACTCAAGATATAATTGGTGATAGTGGAGGTTTATGCAACTAAATAAAAGTTTCCTCTTCATTGACATGGATACTTTCTGGTCTATCATGTTCTTTCTAACTGAACTATAAGTGCAACAGAAAATAGTCAAAATTCTCTTACTTCCTTTTGCATGTAAGCTAAAAACTCCTTAGTCCTTATGTACAATTATAATTGAACATTCAAGAATGTAAACACAGGAACTTGAAAATTAGAAGCATGAAATAGCAACAAAACTATGCTTCAAAAAGACACGTCCAAAGCATACCCAATTTCCCTGACAGAACGCCTTAAAGAAGCCCTAGCTTCACCAGGCTTTCCTTCCTTGTTTTTCTCCATATCTTTAACCTAAAAAAAAAAAAAAATCATGCTGTTAATAGAAACATAAACAATTTACAGCCAACTATTATATGTAATTTAAAAGCATCAGTATGTACCGACCGTATACTTAAATCTCTCTTCTATCAAGCTTTTCTGAGCACCTGTTAGCTTCCCGACATATCTCCATATGTCCTCCCCTAAGAAGAGTCAATAATTACAATAAAACATATCAGCAACTTATAATTTATTATTTTCAAATTATAGCCAACAAATTTTACAATGGTTATGTGACAACATGACATACCAAGAAGCTTATAACCGGAAGCTAGCGTATTTAGAGCAGCCTTCCTAATTTCATTCTCTCTTTCTGCAGTCAAGCTTGCAACAATTTGCAAAGATTTTAATTGTCCACTTATCTGCTAAGAAAAGTAGGTGTTAATGTCTTATAGCATAACCAAATCATAAGACCCTGCACCATTGTATATAAGACTAACAAGCACGCACAAAGGTAAATACTTTCTTTACTTTTACCTCAGCTCCATGATGATCGATCAAATATCCAACAAGTTCAGCACACTCAATTCGTGTCCGGTAGTTCTTAGAACGCAATCCCTCCAAAATATAAGGTAAACTCTTTGCTGCAGTATATGCCTGAACAATTTGTCTGGCCAGCTCCTTCATTTCTTTTCGTACTCCAGAACCATTGTGCCCAAGCTGCCGCATAAAAACATCATTATAACCATGAGTATACAACAGTTTGAGGCTTTTATTAAATGCAGAAACAGTTATTTGTTGCTGAAGTTGAACATATAAAAGAAAAAAGTAACAACCTTCTCCATTAGGCATGGAAGAAGAATTGCTGCTTCTGACTCGGTCAACATGTATCCCTCATCCCTAAACATGTCAAAAAGGTCATGAAGAAATTCCAGCACCTGTGAAACACAACATAGGCAGTTAGTTAGAAAGTAATACACCTACAGACCCTAAAAATTGGAAACCAAAAAAAAAATTGCACAAAAAATACCATACCTTTAACAGGGATGTTGTGTTTGATTTACAAAATTGTAAAACAAACCACCTAAGCAGTATATCCAGAACTTCAATAATTTCCTTTCTAATAGTTGGAAGTGCCTGGCATAGAGACAGAAATGAATTTTCAAGCTAGGCAATGACATATTTGATATAAATCAAAGAAATTAGAAGTGACAGGAAAATACCTTCTGCAGCATCTCAAGCCCATCTACTTGCTTCTTAAAATCTGTACTAAGAAGCCGCCTATGCAGATCCTCTCTGAAGTACTTCATCATATCATTCTGCATAAAACGCAAATGAAAGTACTCAAATTAAATCAATCATCAGGGAATAAACAAGAAATTATTTGGTGAAATCTGTACAAATACAAACCTCAAGATCTTGAATCTGTTCTATTCGTGGCTCTTCAAACTTAAACCTCTTAACCACTATTCTCTCCCTATCCACCTGGAGTTCAAAGATCAATCAGCCACTGACTCACTGTACTCAACATTAGTGTAGAAGTTTAAAGTTCAATGCTATTTCCATATATACCTTAACTGAATCTTTAACATTTAGCAAGGCCTGTGACTGGACAGCTATATCTTGGACAGACAGTATTGAACCTGGCCTTGATCCCTTCATTGCAATGGTCCTCTTTGGAATTCATGGAACAATCAATTAATAATCTCATTACTAGTAACAAAAAGTAAATGACCATAAGAAATCAAGAGGGACATACTGAAGATACGGCTTTCGTTCCAGGCTTTAACACTCCATTGGAAGCAGATTTTCCAACCTTTGGGATGCTTTTGGATGTTGGTCCCGTTGATATTGCTTAACAATTCAAAAGTTGTTCAGGGGAAACCGTTCAGATTAGTTTGAAGTATCATAAACAAAACATGAGAGATGGCAATCAATATGCACACCTTGTAAAGATCCGAAAGGCTTCAACCGTTCAAGAACAAGAGCTAAAGCTGGCCCCTGAATATCTTTCAAAATTTTCTCAACCTGAGGAATAACCAAATAAAAAAGGTTTCAAATCATATGTCAAATGAAAAGGAAAGCGCAATAGAGGTTCCTAGAACACTTACTGCTTCATGTCCACTAACTCTCAAAATTTCAGCAATGCATGCCTCTGCTGCTTTACGAACATCTGAAGATTTATCCTATAAGAAATAGACATTAAAAAAATTATAGGAGTGGTTGCTGACTTTATGTATTTATCATAGTATATATGTATGACTGGACATGTGGGTGATCTGATGGATGAATAGGTAGAACCATGAAACAATTAAGCCAAGAACGTCTCATAAAAAATAACTTATTCTCATATAAAATTTACCGTCATAGCAGAGGAAGCTGGTTTCAGAAGATGTACAGCATCATTATAATCACTTAGCACAGAAAGCTGCCTCGTCAACCAGTCAAAAAGATCTTTGCGCCCTTCTGCACCAAGCTTGGTTTCTGTTATAGCTGCCGTGATATAAGGAACCTACAGCAACAACAACAGTCCGTTACGGTACCTGACAGGAAACTAAAATTTCAAAACACAAGTACGACAAACCAGTTACCATTTTATCAAGATTCACAGCAGAAAGCCATGAGTCTAAAGTAGCTAAAGTGCATTCTCTCATATGCTTCTTATTGTCTCCAATACATTTCAAAATATCTGACAGAATGCCCTGCAAGTAACCAATACAAGATATAGTTCAACTATCTCAAGGAAACCAAAACAGATAAGCTACGTCAATATTTCTGATTTTGGAAATAAACAAACCTTGCTCGCCTTTTCAACCGGTGCTCCCATTGCAGTTGCAACATTACCAATAGCTGTCAAGGTTGCTGCAACTAGGTTCTTATTGCTGTCATATAATCGTCCCCTTAAGGCACCAAATAACTCCACTGGCAGCAAACAACAAAAAAGGGGAAAAACTAAATGAATAAGGACCATTATGTAGAAGCACTTAAACAATGAGCATGTCAGATTCCCACCGCAACCCCTAAACTCCCAAAACCATGTTTTAAAACCCGATTAGTTTGGAAGCACAGTAATACCAAGCAAGAAGATACTCTTACCAGTTCCAGTTGGCTGGATGCGCTTATTAGCCTCTTCTAAAATTTTATTTACAGCATCAATTGACTCCAAGCGAACCTTAAAATGAAAAAATGGAAGATTGAATATGGCTCATAATAAAAGATAAAGTTCTAAGAAGAACTGCCATGCACAGCATAGAGAAATACAAAATGTATAAACAAGACCTTCCAATCAGGGCTCTCCAAATTCTTGAGCAGAGTAGGTGTGATTTTTCCACTAATATCTTCACGTGGAAGACTGTCCAACCCACTAGCAGAAATTGATGAAGTCGATTCTGTTGCTCGAACATTTCTCTTCAGAACCACTGCAGCACCCTAGAAAATGATACAGGCATAAGTTACCCATAAACAAAAAAGAATGATTATGTAACTTTGACTATCAACTTAACATACCTCAAATGGATTTTTTTCATACTCTGCTTCCAGTGCACTAAGCAGTGCAGGTTTGACATCCGTAAGAAATCCTTTAATATCTGCAAGTTATATATTCTTAGATAAACGATATGAAACTGGATATTATAACATTGAGTGTTCAAACTGAAATGACTAGTCACCTGGACCAACAAACTTATGCGTAACGCCCAAAAGTTTTATAGTAGAATTCCTAGTAGCAGCAGCACTGGACTGCAGTCCAGTATCTTTGCAAAAATCAATCAAATCCTGTAAAATATAATACCATATTAACATCCATAACTAAATGACAACTGATTATGATGATGACAGAAAGAGATTCAAAAGTCAAAATAGAACTATAAACACCTTAAGCTTCAAATGTGAGACACCAAAATCTTCAACAGCTGAAACCATCCACAATATTCCCTCGCTAAGAACCTTAGGGTTCTTGTGCTCTTTCATTATTTTGTAAAGCTACAATAAAAAAAATTAAATAAAAACTATTATTGGAGAGCTAAATGAGTCTCAAAAAAAAAAAAAAAAAAAAAAAACAAAGAGCGATGATGAAAAAATTAGCAACAGAACCAGAACTTACTCTTTCAAAAATAAATCCTGGACCTATGGCTTCAGAGAAAGAAGTCAGACACTTCATGGCATGAGTCCGAGTCTTGATATCTGCTACCCGCTCGCTTATACCTGTAAAATTGCACAATAAATGCAAGAGCTTGATTAACAAGACTGTCCAGTCCACAACAAAATCCACCTGAGGGAGGAGAAAAAAGAGGGCGGGGGGGGGGCGCTTCAAGACACTCACCCAGTAGACAAAGTACCACACATTTCTTCGGAAATTTCATTGCAGTGGAGGCTATGTAGGTAATAACTTCAATTACCTGTTGTTGAACCTGCATAACTCAAAATACAAATCTTAATAGCTTTTCGGCAAAACAGTAACTAAACAAAAAAAACTCAAAGAAAAAGTTGGTGATAGATCTGTCCAGTAAAAATAAAATACCTGAACATTTTTTTCACTCCAACCAGGGACAGCGCAAAGTAAACGAATTAATAACTCAACAGACTGGTTGATGTCCTGTAAAGCTTCCACTTCTTGTTTAAATGAGGATATGGCTGCAACAAAATCGTATAGCAGTTATAATCACTTTAAACAAAACAAGAATTCTGTACATTTCAACTTTCATGTCATGTGAATACAAATAAATATCATCACCAACCTTCAAGCCGTTCTTTCCACACAGTGCTCTTCAATTGAGAGATGGTATCTGCTTTTATAAGAGAACCTAATCTGCTTTCAATTTCTTCAAGACTCATTTCTGCTGGCTGCAACAATTCACAAAAGAAAGGCAGTCAACGTTACTACAGTAACAAAAACAAAACAGCACTTCCACCGCAAAAAAAAGATAAGATACCTCAACGTCTTCAGGTGGTTCAACTGACTTGGAAGCTTTTGACTGTACAGTTACTTCCCCTTTCTTACTGCCACCAGATTTTCCAGATCCCACTTTTTGTTTAGCAGGCTATTATCAAGATCATCGTGTCAATCATGAAACAAATAACAAGTCCACTGACAGTTCAAAATAAGTAAGCAAACAAAAGTTTATGAGCTATAAAACTCACAACTGCCTGAACAGGCCTCTTCCCACTAAGCATGCTTGCAGCTGACTTTCGAACAAATGAACTGTCTGAAGTCTACAAAGAATTGAGAAGACAAACACACCTTCAGGACCACCAAAAAAAATATCGAAAAGAAAATAGGAATATAACAATTGAAACAATTCCATCCAAATATCTGGTGACCAGGAAGGATAATTAATAGATGGCATCATAACAACCAAAATGCAGCATGTATAATCATAGACAAGAAATTTGAACCCTAAATTGAAGGCAAGAAACCCACCTCCAGAGAGGCTGCAGTGACACCAGAGCTTTGAACTGTAGTTGGCATATCAAGGTGTACAAAAATGAAGTGAGAAAACATCACATCAAACAAACTTGAATACTAAAAGGAGATAGGTAACCTCTGCAAGTAACAAAACAGAAACACAAACCTGCGCTTGCAGCAGTGGATGTACCACCCTCGGAACCCATAATCATTTCAGAAAGCTTCTTTCTTCTGACATCATCAAGTTTCTCCAGGGACCTCTCCAAAGGCCTCATACCAACCGACTAGAGAAAATGAACATGGTGCAAATGAAAATTATTAATCTCCGTAATTAAGCTTCAAGACTAAAATTTAAAACATAAACCAGTTTAATGCATTAAAATGCTACCTTAGCTACTGCTGTCAGAGCTGAAAAGGCTGCATCCCTCACTTCTGGGGTTCCATCATTGAGGCACTAAAGAAGTACAGATTGCTTTAGATTTAACCATAATATAATTGTAAACACAACAGAATCAGGTATTTTACGTGATCCTAAAAAGAAGCTTTCTTCTTCTCAGATGTTTTAAACTACACCTATTTAACTTCTTAAAAACCCAATCCAAAATCAATATAGGCCATGAGGTTAATTTTCAGAACTTTTTTATCAGCTATTAGAACAATAATTAGATGAACAATGTCTTTAAACATGACCAATCCAAATTCCAAAACCACGTGAAGCCCAACAGGAAATCCAAAACATATTCAGAAGTTCTAATTGTTGGATTGTGACATAAAACAACAAATTGAAGCACGAATAAAAACGACTTTTAGACCAAAAAAAGCAAGTGAAAACTGAAAAACAAAAAAACACATCAGACACTCAAGTAAAGATGCACTGACCTCCATAAATATAGGAACATAATCCTTGTGTAACTTTAAAACAACAGCCTTGTTACTTGTTTCAATACAGAATGTCACCCAGTTCAAAGTTGATGATCGTACAAGAGGTACTTTATTTTTAACTGCTGTCTTAACATCTGCAATAAACAGTATGGATGATACATTAGCCACAACCACTGCCTACCAATAGTAAAGTACACATCCAATATGAAAATAGTTTCACATATTGACAAGACACATACAGTTAATTCTGATAATAGCGGTATCAAGAAGCTAAAAATAAAATAGAATAAAATAAAAACTAGATGCATAAGTTAGTGAATATGAAACCTGCCTTCAACAATGTCAACAAGATTTAAGCAGCCAGCTGTATGCATAGCTTGAAGAGTCTGGGTAAGCGCCTCACTCATAGTTGGCTTTTTCTCTTTCAATTTCTCCTATAAAAACAGTAACAAAAAGGTAGGCACTCAGTAAAATATGGTATGCTTTAAGTTGAACTTAATAAGCTAACACATACTGAAAGTAAATTAAAAAGACCATTTGAACTATATCATTAATACAATCAAAAAGACTACTAAAAACATAAGATATGATTTAAAAGGGTAATGATGCAAGAAGTTAAGCTTTGATGCATGCTCAACATATGAGCCAAAATGAGATTTTAAGAAATTAAAATAAATAAACATTTAAAGGACCATCTGGCAAGTAGTGGTTATTGTACTATATGATAAAACCATATGACCAAAAGTATGCTTAATTTGTAAAAATCCTGTATAGTAGAATTGAATTCTAAAGTTTCAAATTCAGAGTTAACTTATTACAGTATGCTTCTTCATTGCTGAAGGAAAACACATATAAATAAACTTACAAGTAACCCTGGCAATAGAAAACGCGAACTCCCAGAGAAGTGAGTTCTTAGGCCCTTGGCAAGATTGCCGAGAGCTTGGATAGCTTCAACTGCAACAGCTATGTTCACATCTGTTATAAGCTGCAGGAAAAAGGTAGTCCACTGAGAGACACATAGATTTGGGGGGCGGGGGGGAGAGAGAGTTCTCCTGCACTAAGTAAGCCCTACTGTTCCAGAAGTAAAAAATGAACACCGGACACTGTTGAAGTGAGTGGAAGATGATAATAATTGCTTCAGCTAAAATATAAAAGTACCTTCTTTAATGTCCTACATATTTCGGTGAAGTCACCAGGAGCTATTCTTTTGGTTGAAGCTAGCTTGGTGAGCTCAGCAACAGCCTCCTTTCGCTCTGACCATTTGGATGCTTTCTAGAAACAAGTGAAAAGATTAACGATACTTAGAGGCAGAGAAAGTACATTTGCTGATGAATTTAGCACCAAGTTCAAATCCATAGTGGAACAAATATAGCTACATCTTAGGATAGGGAAATGAAACTAACCACTCCATCCCAAAATCCAGACTTATCCAGAGGAGTCAATATATCAACAGGATCAACAAGCTCATATTCATCTATTTCCTGAGGAGCTGAAAATCCAGATACACAACAGACTGTATAAGTAAATGTGCAAAAGGAAAATTCTTACAGAACAACAATTCTTTGAGAAGCCAAATGCAAGAGTCAATCACATACCATCCGCTGTAGATTCCTCAGAAAGACCAGGACCAACAACTTCAGATACAACTTCCCTTTCTGGCTCCTTGTCTTGCTCAGATCTAATAAAGAGATATAATAAAACATGTAGCTTAAGTAATAACTTCGCATTGTGGGCTGCACTCAGTTACTGAAACATTTAACAACATAGTTTTCACCTGATTTTGCGAGATGGCCTGGCTGTCCCGGTAACATTGACGAGCTCAGACTCCAATTCTTTTTTCTTCAATAAAAGAGAGACAAATATTATTATTCTTTTTCCCATAACAAAAAGAAAAAGGTAAACTCAAGGAAATAGGACATACCATCGTATCCCTCATTTTTTCAAACAATATGGATTTTACAGGGTCTTTTCCTATCCAACGGCAAAGCTCAAGAGTAAGTCCTTTAGAAGATGCACGAACATTTTGATCTTGATGGTCAAATAGTTCAGGAAGCATCTTTAAAATCCTTTTCGGAGGAATAATTTTTGAGCCAAATTCACTATTACAGGAAAGGAAAGACACATAATAGTTAGAAAAACAAGTCAATGAATTAATAAATAGATTTGCAGAAAATAAATATCAATCTAAAAACCTTAAGGCTTGAAACATGACATCAATTGCAGGCACAACAGCTTTGGCAACTTTGGCTTTTATTGCTTTCTCCATGGCATCCTACAATAAACCACACCTACTTAAGGTCCCAGATAAACTGTGATCAATCACTACAAATCAAAATGTAATCACGCCAATACAAACCAAACACAGAAAAATGAATTAAAGTTAAACATAAAAACCACTAGAATCCACACTACTAAATCCCTTGCCATACGGATAAACAACTTCCATCCAAGTCTATGTTCGCCTTCCTTCTACATTTCCCTACCTGTTTTCAATTGCTCAAAGTGACCACTAAACAACCAATTCTGATATATTGATGCCTGAATTGCTTTTCATAGAACAGTTCGACCCCAATTGAACTTTCTCTTTCTCTCTTCCTTTCTCTCGCTACGAATAGATACACGTCACATACCACGAAATACTGAACTCCTCTTAAACCATAAGTAGGGGAATTACAATGTCATCACTGTGTTGCATATAGAATGCCTGCTGCTGTCTAATTATAAATAATAAATTCTTCCCATGTCTTTGAGACCTTTATACCAGAGTACCAACATTAAGAAACAACTGCTAGATATAATCCAATTCACGGAAACAACCCCAGTGCTTCACATCTTACTGCTCCTACTACTAAATGCTACATTACACCAGATTTCACTTGCAATCTCTTATAACAAGCACTCTATATGTGACACTACTATAAACCATCAAGTTCATCCAATTACCAGAATCAACCCCACGGCTTCGCAACTTACTGCTGCTATTACTAATCCTATATCACACCACATTGCCATTGCAATGTCTTAAACAAGAACACTCTTCAGATAAACAAAAAGAATAACATACCAAGAAAGCGTCCACAGCCTCCAATTCGACCCAAAGCATAAAGGAAGCCTGAGCCTTCTCCACCGTCTTCGGCCTGCCAGTGAGGCATTTCGCAACGATGGTATCACAAACTTCCTTGCCATACCTGTACCAAAGAAAACACAACTTAAAAAGAATGCAAATTTATACAAACCACCCTATTAAACTCAACTTCAACAAAAGTTCGCAAACCACTAACCTTCCAGCATCAGCATCAGCCGCTCGTAAATAAGCAATCAATGCATCAAGTGCCTTCTCTTGTACCGGCGAATTGGCATCCGCCAGAGTCTTCCTAAAAAACGAACCTAACCAAAAAAAAAAACCACCAGACGAAAATTAAATCGTGGAAGAACTAGATCGCCGGTAATCAGAACCAGTTTCCCGGTGAATTCCTTACCAAATTCACGGAGACGAGAGTCCTTTGGATCGGTGATGGAGTCGCATAGGGCAGCCAAGTCGATGTTGGCTTCATTCCGCACCTTCCAGTTCTTATGGAAAAGCCGATCATCCCACGGCAATTTCTTCGCCTCCTTCAACAGCTTCTCTTCCTCCGACGACATTTCTCAAAAAAAAAAAAAAAAAGGAAAGCTTTCTCTCTCGGTTTGATTCGTACTCGCCGATCTAGGCAAATGTAGATGGAGAGGGAGAGAGCAAAGAGTTCAGAGGCGGATCGGGATCCAGGATTTTGTACTGGAAATTTGAAAACGAAACCTAATTCGATTACGAAAAGAGGATTTTAACTATGAGTTTTTAGAGAGAGAGAGAGAGGAGAGCGCCCAGTCGAGGAGAGATAGAAAATGACGCAGTGTGGCTGTTTAGCTTTATTTAGACGGCAGGCGAGTGCTGCCGTTCGTTCCCAAATATTTCGCTTTGTTTTTTGAAATTTAAACTCTTTAGGTCGTCAAAACGACTGCGTTTGGTGGTTGCTACATGGCGTGTCGGTATGAGAGCGATTGGATTTAAAATAAAAGGCCGGCTTAGCGGGAACTCCACGGCATGGGGTCCGAGCGCGACGCAGGGGATTATTGTTGGGTGCGTATTATGTCGTTTTCACTTTTTCACGAGCCTCTTAACACGACGCCAGAGCAGAGCGTCTTCATTTTTTTTTTTTCGATGGCGATTCCTTGAACCCGTGGATTTTGGGAGTTATGGGCTGTTTCCGCTTTATTCCGATTTGGGCTTTATAAGTTGAAGGCCCATGAAGTCTTAATTTGGACAGGTTGGGTATTGGAAAGGTCTTCACTTTTCACCCTAACTCGCAATTTGGGTTTGAATTCCGGAAAATGATTGCACGGTCCCGAAATAACCATGCCAAATGTGGTCCGAGTTAATGTGATCGGTATGTAGAGCTAATTTTCTAATTTTTTAATTTTTTTAAGTCAATGTAATAGTCGTTTTTCTTTACTTTCTTGCATTGGGGGGTTATCAAAATATCTCAATCTTATTAGCTCAAATCACCACATGGCAATGTCATGTGGTAATTGGTATTTAGAGATAGTGGAAAAGTTTTTTTTTTTTTTTTTCAGATAGTGGAATAATTATTAAGAGCCCGAGACTCAAAAGACAAGGGATTTTTGGAAGAAAAATAGGAAAAACAGACCATGAATGAGAATGTGGATAATAATCAGAGCAAATGTCAGAAATATAAGGAGATACTTGGTGATCAATTGCATTTGTTCCCTTCATCCCACTATCTTTAATTTTGCATCACTCACACAATTTTATAAAATGAGTAATTGATAACATATTATTGAAGATGATGACTTGAATGATTTGAAAAGGAAGACCACATTGCGGTAATGTTTATACAAGACGTGATTCTAGGTCATTACTCGGTGAAAAGTATGAAAATGCAATTTTTGTCACTCACCCATAAAGTTCTCTCTTCTTCGCAACCAATGGCCCTCTTGCTCTAGAAAAAGCTATGCCTTCTCTCTTATGATGGTTTGAGGGTTGGCGATTTTTCAATTTTATCTCCCCTTCTGTAGTGAGTCGCAATTTTGAGGTTTTTATGTCTTTTTGTCATTTTCTCTTTCCTTGTTCTAGCCTAATTTCTCACCAAAATTCCATATATACCATCGCACCTCCCATCCGCCTGTCAAACACCACATCCTCTCACATTCTCCTAATTGTCTTCTTTCCATAACCTCACCTTCATATTTGACCCTTGGAGTCTCGACAAGAATCTATTCACCGAACTCCACACTCGGAAATTATTGTCGTGCCAGCACTCCGGCAAAATTTGTAGACGTTGTGTTTGGCTCCAAAACCAGTCTAGGTGCAAACTGTCTCTTTTGAGTGCGTAGGCGTGCCAGCACCGTGGGGTGTAGTTGTCGGAGAGTCCCTTGACCTGACTTCTTCTCAAACACTGTGGACGAGGAGAGCACCAACCTAGTCACCAGGTTCTTTTCTCTACCTTTCGGTAAAGGCTTTCGTTGTGATATCTTGCGTTCACCAAATCAATACTTAGTGTTGTAGACTAAGCAGAGCAATCACTGGTAAGTTGGGAGAAAGCACAGGGTTTGCTAAAACAGTAAAACATGACTTTAGCTTCACTGGATTGCAACTAGATTGCAGGTAGGTTTGTTCCGGAGAGGCTTTGATACTCTGTTTAATTGATTGAAGAGTTGTGTTTTTTTTCGTCCTTGAAACCTGGTATTTATACCTTAAGGTTTCGACTATTCGTTGCCATATAATAATTATTGATTGAAGTTTCTTATTCAATCTACTCTACCTGATTCCAACAAGGGCTCGTTTGCCTTATGGATATTGGAATGGGTGAAGCTGTAATTCAAACCCAAGTAGACTTAATTTTGGGCCGCAGATATCTGTCTGCTATGCTTAATCCCCTAAAGGGATCTTGCCAAAAATACTTTTGGGCTCAAACACGTTGTTGGATCAGTGTTATGTTGCTCGGTGGTCTCCACCTCCAATACTACATTTACTAAGTTCTTTATTAGCATATTTGTTATGCTTGTGCATGCTATTCCGAGTTTGGAGACATTTGGTCTCAATAAGTGAAGCTTTTGTCGAGCTCATTTTGTTGAGGTTGTGTGGTCATAACCACAATCGCTGGCTTCTAGAAGTGAAGATTCTAATTTTAGATATAAGGTTGTTTGATTTTTTTTTTTTTGAGAAAAGCTTTGATTTTTTATTTTGTCTAAGTTTTTTTTTTTTTTTGGAAAGGTATTTTTTATAAGCTTTAGATTCTTTATGATTTGTTATAAGGACTCTGGGTCCATAAATCTTGTTCCTTTTGTATTACATTTGTAATACGCTGGTTTTATATAATGACATTCATTATTCTAACCAAAATGAAAAAAAAAGGGGGTCCAATGTTTAGTTCCGCGCGTGGGCTGGACACCTAAAGTTTCCAGGTGGAGGGATGATATTGCGGATCTTGGTATGCAAGTCGAGCGTATCCATTGTACACGTATATAGAGAGCCTTTTTTTTTTAACACACACACACACTCCACCATGCCCTACGCTATATGAACTCCGAACCAAACCAAGTAACCAACCCACACTGACTCACTGAGCTCGTCGCCGGTTGTCGATAATCTCCGGTAAGCTTATCCTCTCTCTCTCTCTCTCTCTCTCTCCAAATTTCCGGTCACCGATTCAGCATCTCTCTCAATTCCCTCTTCTGATCACTCGAGCTCAATCCAATTTCTTATTGAATTTTTCGCCTTCCTATTTTATCGATGGACTCCCTTCTGCGGAATGCGTTCGATTCTGTATTTGAATGCATTGAAATTTTCTATATATTGGAGCCTGATACTGATACGATATAGACAGTGTATGGTTTCGTTTCTGTTTAGCTTTTAGTCTCAGAGTGGAGCTAGGGCTAGTTATATGGTTTTCATAGATTTAAGGCTTTTATGGTTTTGTTTATTCATTGGATGTTGCTTTTGGCTGGGTTTAGTTTAGTTCTATCGTTCCTTTATCTATATGAATAATAGTTTGTAATCCCTGTTTATGATTTTTTCCTCGTTAGATTTCATATACGGGAGAATTTGTGAGTTCGAGCACAGAGAGATGGCGAACATTGCAATGACTGGTATACTGGAGAAGGTACGATCATTTTCGGGCTTTGGTTTCGGTGATGTCCACTATTATGTGAGTGGCTTCTTCTGCAATATGTATTGAGTTCGACTTTATTTTGCAGATGACGGGGAAGGATAAGGATTATAGATACATGGCAACATCTGATTTGTTGAACGAATTAAACAAAGACAATTTTAAAGCCGATGCTGATCTAGAGATAAAGTTGTCGAATATTATTATTCAGCAACTCGATGATGTTGCCGGTGATGTATCTGGATTGGCTGTCAAATGGTATGATATTTTTATCCGGTTATCCCTGTGCAGAATCAGAGATGTTTTCGCTGGTCACCATGTTTGCCTTTCCTAGTGATTGATTTGTATCTCTTGGTAAATTATACTGCAGTCTTGCTCCATTAGTTAAGAAGGTCAGCGAGCCACGAGTCGTGGAGATGACAAATAAACTTTGTGAGAAATTGCTAAAGGAGAAGGATCAACATCGTGACATTGCCAGCATAGCTATGAAGGCTATTGTTGCAGAAGTTTCTACTCAATCACTTGCACAGTCTATTCTTGTGTCTATTTTACCTCAGTTGATTAAAGGAATTACTGCCCCAGTGAGTTACAAACTTCTTAAGAATCACGCAATAAAATAGTCAATAACTCCTTTTAATCGTTATGACATTCCATTGCCATATTCAGATGTCTTTTGTTGTTTTCTTACTAATTTGTTGCTCTGCCATGTACCTCAGGGAATGAGCACAGAGATAAAATGTGAATGTCTTGATATCTTATGTGATGTCCTTCATAAGTTTGGCAATCTTATGGCAACCGACCATGAGCTACTATTAGGTGCTCTCTTGTCTCAGTTGAGTTCCAATCAGGCCAGCGTGAGGAAGAAAACTGTGTCATGCATCGGTAAGATTCACCAGTTTGCTCGATTCTGTCATCTAATATTTTCTTTTTCCTTCTACATTTTTAGTTTTGTCAGAGCTAGGGGGATTCTCCACCAGTCACAATCGTCTTCTTTTATTCCTTTTGGTTTCGTAGTTTGTTCTAGTAAATCTTCCATAGATGTATGATTTACTATGCATCTAGGACCCTGATTGATTTGTGCTGTCATACTAGAGTCCATCACGGTCACATTTCATATTTAGTGTGAAAAGTTAGACTAGCTGTGTCTCGGCTTGTTCCATATTACTGAACTTGACTACTTGTTTTGCCTGTAGCATCACTTGCTTCAAGCTTGTCAGACGATTTGTTGGCAAAGGCCACAGTTGAAGTTGTTCAGAACTTGAGAAATAAAGGCATGAAGTCTGAAATGACTCGTACAAATATTCAGATGATTGGTGCTTTAAGGTGAGCTTTGTGGTATGTAATGTACTTATGTTAGAGGTTAAACTTAATTTTAGTAACTAATTTGATATTATGATGTTCAGTCGTGCTGTTGGCTATCGTTTTGGACCCCATCTTGCTGACACCGTCCCAGTGCTAATTAATTATTGCACAAGTGCATCTGAGAATGATGAAGAGCTTCGTGAGTACAGTTTGCAGGTACTAGTATATATGTAAATTTTCTGATCTTGGTATTTTTCATTTACATTTAAGATTGTATAAAGGTCATCTTGTATCTAAATTGTTGTATTTTGGTGGCAGGCACTAGAAAGTTTTCTGCTTAGGTGTCCCAGGGATATTTCTTCCTATTGTGATGAAATTCTTCATCTTAACTTGGAGTATCTGAGTTACGACCCAAACTTCACTGATAACATGGAAGAAGATACTGATGATGAAACTCTTGAGGAGGAGGAAGATGAGTATGTCTTAAATTTATTTGTGTGTTTAAGCTTGACTTGCTTCTACAAAATAAATTTTTAATTTCGCTTGGCTTCTTATATATGCTGTAGTGAGAGTGCGAATGAATATACGGATGATGAAGATGTCAGTTGGAAAGTCCGAAGAGCAGCAGCTAAATGCTTAGCGGCATTAATTGTATCTCGTCCTGAGATGCTTACCAAGCTGTATGAGGAGGTATCTTTGTTTGCGTTTGCTGTTTAAACTTCTCATTTATTGTATTGTGACTTGTGAGGATTATAACATTTGGGTTGGCATTTAAACTGTAAATATACTTGGAGGTGTGTTTAGTTTTCTTCATGCTCCTAGTCTCCCATTAATCCTTGATTAATGTTCAATTTTAGCATACATATGGGATGTTCAATTTTAGCATACATATGGGGTTGCATTCGTGGTTTTGCATGTTCATTTGAAATCATTCAACATACGCTGCTTTTGTGCAGGCTTGTCCAAAATTAATTGAGAGATTTAAAGAGAGGGAAGAAAATGTCAAGGTAAGCCGAATAGTGGATACTGGATCTTCTTATTATGTTTCCCATGGTGAGTATCTGACATTATTATGCTACAGATGGATGTTTTCAGTACTTTCACTGAGCTCTTGCAGCAAACTGGAAATGTCACAAAGGGTCAGATTGATATTAATGAACAGAGGTAAATTTGCTAAAATCTGAGTGTTAAATTAATGCTGACTTTCTTATCTAGCGTTTGCTTTGTGGTTTTAGATATGTTAACTTTGTTTTTAGTGTTGAGTTAAATTTCTAAGTATAGTTCGCCTCTAATATTTGTGGTTCTTATCTAAATAAAAATGAAAAGATGGGCTTTTCTTGCTCTCACTTTTTTGTTACTTGCTTTGTTTGATCCCCTTACTTTAAATTATGTGTAATATGATTGATCTCTGATGCCTATGCTAAATTACTGGCATATTATGCAGTCCAAGATGGTTATTGAAGCAAGAAGTGCCAAAGATCGTCAGATCCATTAATAGGCAACTACGTGAGAAATCTATCAAGACGAAGGTAGGAATCTCTGATGGCCCTTTTGGATTGTGATTTATGTATACTATGAATTCTAACACATAACTCTTTGCAGGTTGGTGCATTTTCTGTATTGAAAGAACTTGTGGTGGTCTTGCCAGATTGCTTGGCAGATCAAATTGGCTCACTCATTCCAGGAATTGAGAAAGCTTTAAGTGTAAGCAAATTTGTCAGAAGTTGATAATGTATTTTTTTACGTCTATAATTTGTCTCTGACGCTGATCTTTGTAACTTTTTATTTTTTTGGGGATTTCTGTCAATTTCTCCAGGACAAGTCCTCTACCTCCAATTTGAAGATTGAAGCTCTTATATTTACAAGATTGGTGTTGGCTTCACATTCTCCTTCTGTTTTCCATCCTTACATCCAGGTAAGGCAGATATCCAAACCGTTCTCATACTTGTTTAAATAGTAACTACATTGCATTTGGTGTCGGTTTGGTGACATTTTATATTGATCATTGCAGGCTCTCTCTAGTCCTGTTTTATCTGCTGTGGCAGAGCGTTACTACAAAGTCACAGCTGAAGCACTTAGGGTCTGTGGTGAACTTGTCCGTGTTGTTCGCCCAAATGTTGAGGTAAATTACTGGAAACTCTTATGCTTAAGGTCCTGTTAAACAACTCTCTAACTAATTGATTTGGTTTTCCTTATAGGGGATTGGTTTTGATTTCAAACCTTATGTTCAACCAATATATAAGGCCATAATGTCACGCTTGACAAACCAAGATCAAGATCAGGTCAGTAAAGTTATTCATAGGTTCTACTGATATCTAATTCCTCATAAATGTTTATTTGTTGTGGCTCATGTCTATTCTTTGGCAGGAGGTAAAAGAATGTGCTATATCTTGCATGGGACTACTTGTGTCGACATTTGGTGATAACCTCAATGCTGAATTACCTGTGTGCCTTCCTGTACTTGTTGATCGGATGGGAAATGAGATCACTCGACTTACAGCTGTGAAGGTGGTTGTTTGCTCACTTTAGTGATTATGTGCATATTGTTTGCTGTATGTATGCTGATGTCTATTTGGGATTTCTTTTCCTTAGACATCATACATGTGGCTCTTCATATTCTACATCTACTGTTTAGTTTTTAAGACCCAGATGTTTTGTTTCCAGGCATTTGCTGTCATTGCTTCTTCCCCATTGCGGATAGACCTGTCTTGTGTTTTGGATCAAGTGATTGCAGAGTTGACTGCATTCTTACGGAAGGTATGGGAATTAGCTTAATTGGATGTTGAAATAAATTTTTTTGCTGACTATTGATTTTGAAATATGTTGTAACTATCTTTACCTTCTTGGAGATTAGGCTAATCGGCCTCTAAGGCAGGCAACACTGGGGACCCTGAATTCCCTGATTGTTGCCTATGGCGATAAAATCGGTCCATCAGCTTATGAAGTTATTATTGTTGAACTTGCAACACTGATAAGGTTTTTTCGTCTACCTGATTCAATTTTTGTTATTTTTGTCTTTTTGTTCTTTTTAAAGTCTTGTACGATTGGATTTCTGAACCCTATTTTCCATTCAATGCCCATTTCCAGTGATTCAGACTTGCATATGACGGCCCTTGCCCTGGAACTTTGCTGCACCTTGATGGCCGACAGGTCAAGCCCAGTTGTTGGTTTGGCTGTTAGAAATAAAGTTCTTCCGCAAGCGCTAACATTAATTAAAAGCTCACTGCTACAGGGGCAAGCTCTATTGGTAATTGTTTATTTCTTATTTGTGTTTATTTTGATATAGAGACTTTTCACATGTTTGAGAAAGTTCTTTGTTGGATATGTAGGCTTTGCAAAACTTCTTTGCTTCCTTGGTGTATTCTGCAAATACAAGTTTTGATGCCTTGCTAGACTCTCTTCTATCAAGTGCTAAACCATCTCCTCAGTCTGGTGGGGTTGCAAAACAAGCTCTATATTCAATAGCTCAATGCGTGGCTGTCCTTTGTCTTGCTGCTGGTGATGAGAAATGTTCATCTACAGTGCAAATGCTTACCGAAATTCTCAAACATGACAGCAGTACAAACTCGGTAAGCCCCCAGCACACCTCTGATGAAAACAATGAGACAGCAAGTAGTCTTGAAAAATGGAATGTTATTGTTGGATGCAGACCCTCTATAAGAATAGTTTAAGGACAATTGATTTCAAATTATCTATAATTTTCATGTCACTAGAGTAAAATTGCTTTCTTCTTCTATGATACAGGCTAAGCAGCATCTTGCATTGCTATGTCTTGGGGAGATTGGGAGAAGGAAAGATCTAAGCTCTCATGCCCATATTGAGAATATTGTTATCGAGTCATTTCAGTCTCCTTTCGAGGAGATTAAGTCTGCAGCTTCATATGCTCTTGGCAATATTGCAGTTGGTAACCTATTCAAATATTTGCCTTTTATCTTGGACCAGATCGATAATCAGCAGAAAAAACAGTATCTCTTGCTTCATTCTTTGAAAGAGGTGCGTTATTCTGAACTTCTAAAGCCTGATTATGTTTTCTGATAACTTTTGTTCTGTTGGATTTAAGCTCTCTTTAACCAATTTTGCAGGTCATAGTAAGGCAATCTGTAGATAAAGCTGAGTTTCAGGACAGTAGTGTTGAAAAAATACTAAATTTACTTTTTAATCACTGTGAAAGTGAGGAAGAGGGTGTTCGCAATGTGGTTGCTGAATGCCTGGGTAAAATTGCGCTTATTGAACCTGCAAAACTGGTTCCTGCACTTAAGGTACTTGAGAATTCAATTGCACATATGGTTAAGTGCCCTGTGTCGGTGCATAAGCCTAGGACTAAAGAGTTGCATTTATAAATTTCCTATAGGTGCGGACAACCAGCCCAGCTGCTTTCACAAGAGCTACGGTTGTCATTGCAGTCAAGTATTCAGTAGTGGAGAGGCCAGAGAAGATAGACGGGATCTTATATCCTGAAATCTCATCATTCCTGATGCTTATTAAGGATCATGACCGGGTAAGTCTTATAATAATGAATTGCTTGAGTTTTAAACATCTCTTAGTTTTCTTTTTCACCTCTATTGCTTCTGTTTTGTGTATTATTTTATTTTCTTGGTTGGTTGGTGACTGTTTTTTTTTTTTTTAATGGCCTCATTCAGCATGTCAGGCGTGCAGCTGTGTTGGCTTTAAGTACATTCGCCCATAATAAGCCAAACCTCATCAAGGGGCTTCTGCCAGAATTGTTGCCACTTCTTTATGATCAGACTGTTATTAAGGTAGGCTGAGTATTTGAAATCTCTTTGTATTGTGGATGATGGATGCATGACTGCATGAGTATATGACATACAATCCCTGAGATAAGACAATTAGAATTTACAAATGTCAGTTGTATTTATTAGCTGTCATTTAAACTCATGCGATTGGATGTTTGATGCAATACTTTTTCTTTTCCACTGCCCATTCATTTTGTCATCTGTTTTAGAAATGGTCTGGTCTCTTACTAAAATTTTTCTGGGTGCAGAAAGAATTGATCAGGACAGTTGATCTTGGTCCTTTTAAGCACATTGTGGATGATGGGCTTGAGTTAAGGAAGGCTGCATTTGAATGTGTGGACACATTACTAGATAGTTGTCTTGACCAAGTGAATCCTTCATCATTTATTGTTCCTTACCTCAAATCTGGTCTAGATGGTGAGCTTGGTTATTATATTTTTTTCTTGTTTTTTGTTTTTTTTCCTTCATATTTCTCTTTCTTTTCTTTTCATGCAAATTTGAAGATAGACAGGTAAAATGTGGGTATTTGTTAATTCATAACATTCCAACTGATTACCATTTATACTTTGCAGATCATTATGATGTTAAGATGCCTTGCCATCTTATCCTCTCAAAGCTTGCAGACAAGTGTCCATCAGCTGTACTGGCAGGTTAGTTATTTTATTGGAATTTGTCTCTAAGATTAAGATCCGCTACATCTGTGTTATGTAATATAACTTTTTCCTCTTCAGTATTGGATTCATTGGTGGATCATCTCCAAAAAACCATCAACTTTAAGCCAAAGCAAGATGCTGTAAAGCAAGAAGTAGATCGCAATGAAGACATGATCCGCAGCGCTCTAAGAACAATTGCATCCTTGCATCGTATAAGGTCAGCTCCTTGCTTTTCATCTCAGTCTTGAGGAGTATCAGTATACTGTAAACCGTTGTTAAGTGATACAGAATTCGGGTCTTACTAAATGAAGTCTCTTTCCCTCAGTATTTTGCTTTCCATTGTGGCTTTACCTGTATTTCGTTTGACATTGATGAATTGTCTAATGCTTGTAATATTTAATATTGTGCAGCGGTGGAGATTGCAGCCTTAAGTTTAAGAACCTTACGAATGAAATATCAAAAACTCCTGCACTCTGGGACAAGTATTGCTCCATCCGAAATGAATGATGGACTAATTGAAACACGCCTGTGTTCTGCTGCAATTAATGAGAATGATTGTATCATTATTTTACATCTGCGATTTAAGTTTTTGGTAGCATACAAAAAAGAGGGCAAGGCAGTGTAGCCTGTGAATGCAATGTATAAGATGGGTAGGAAAACGAAAGCTGCATGACCAGTTATGGTTTTCTTGTATAGGTTCAAGTCAGTCGGTATTTTTGCCTTTGCAGCATCATTTGGGCCATTTGGTTACATGATCTCACAACCACGCTCCCAATATTATCTTTCCTTTGTTAGGATTGATGAAGTTCAGAATATTTGTCTCTGGCGGCAGACTAGTTTAACTACAGAAACTCATGTATTGGTGAACGGTTGATGTAGGTGTGGAATCTACTAGATTTTTGCCATCCAAAAGTTTACTTCTCAACTTGTTTTAGGAAAACGAAAGCTGCATGACCGATTATGGAATCTACTAGTTTTTTGCCCTCCAAAAGTTTACTTTTAAATTTATTTTTGATTCATTTCTTTTGTTCCTCCGTTTGTGTGTTGCTGCTATGGATTTGTGGATTCAGGTTCTGCACAGTTGGCAATGCTACTGTTCCAATCGGTAACCTGGTTGCTACTTTTATTCCCTCCAATTTTGTTGTTGCTATGATTTACGGGTACAGGTTCTACTTCTGCTCGGAGATGACACTAGACGGTCTTTGTACCAAATTGCCACTTTTTTTTTTTTAAACCAAATATCGGAGGCAATGAAAACCAACTCATACAAGTGAGGTTGCTTGGGTGAGGGTAGTATTAGGATGGGTTACTTCCTGAGAAGGTCTCGTGTTGCACCCTTCTCTGTAGTTCTACTGTTAGGTTTTGGTGATTTTGCTTTTTTACTTGAGTTTAACTGTACCGAAGGCTTGTTCCAATAATTTTATGCGAAAGCGATCGTGTCAGTGGAATGCTCCTTATGGTATTATCTGGCCAGGAAAATAACGTACAAACCTGATCAATTACCAGATTACCATATGTTAATTCTATGTGCTAAGGAGGTGATTGCATCAAAATCAGAGATTAATGTGCATGGATCCCTATATATGCATGTGCAGCTTTGCATGTACGATTAGAATGATTGGCCTCGAATAGAAATGGCACGAGACCAAGAAGAACCATTGGTCATCTTTCTTGGTTCCACGTGATACTAGACCCCTCCTCAACCCTACTGTGCTAGCTGCGCTTGTTGATATCAAGAACAATGGCCAGAAATGTCGCATCTTTACCTACTATTTTGCCATCTTTTAGTGTTCCTTAAGCTTCCCAAGACCATCCAAAATCAGACAAATGAAATGGTCCCAGATCGTCTTCTCCGTACATCGAAACTAATTTATATAGTAAATTATCTGCATAGAGATCGAAATTTCAGATCATCCAAATCCGTCTGAGAATATTATGTCTGGAATTAATCTACATATAGTAAATTTCTTGGTATTTGTTAGAATTTGTGGCTTTGATACCACACTGTTGTAATTTGATGTGGAACAGTATTAACTTTCAATGTGCATTAACTTTCAACAGTATTATATCTCACTCCCAGAACCCAAGTTGGGTGAAAAGTACCGAAAAAATGGAAACTGGCACATATTTCTAGCGAGTGCTTTCCTGTTAAAGAAACTATTTATTCGCTTTCTTCGATTTCATAACTATTGTCTAAAGCGCATGCCAGCCACGCTCAGGTTTCATGTCCTTTGTTTTCGTTCTTGTCATCACATATAAATCCATGCACATAATTCAAATGGAAATAGAAATCACAGTTCGCTTATATATCTATATCCTTTTCTTTTGTCTGCACAGGAAGAGTTGGAACTTGAATGCATAGTCATATGGAGGAAACACCGGGCAGATCAGTCTCCTTCAAAACTCAGCATCAATCAACCAACACAGTGAGAGTGAGTCTGCCACAGACTTTAGCAAAATTTTCTATAAGGAAAAACAGTATAGAATTACTACCCTACTTATTCTAAATCTTTCGGGTACTTTGATCAGAACGGAAAGCTGGAGTCTAGGCGCAGAGCAGACCAATGCTCCTTACAGAGAAGAGAAACATTATCGCCGTCTTCTTCTTCTTCTTGCTGCAGCTCCTTGGGGATTCCTCATAGCCCCATCCGTGCCATGGAGTTTCTAAGTCGCTCATGGAGCCCCTCTGCCTATAACTTTCAACAGATGTTTCCATCCAGTGTGAGAGAACTAGTCATGCCTCTTCTTCAAAGCATTGTCTTGCTTCCTGACTCGCAACAGGGCTGAAAGTAATGGTTTATTTATGCAGATCAACATGTTCCCTTCACATGAAGAAAAGTTGGATGATGAGTTTAGCTTCGAGGGACCAGATGAAAAGCTAGAGACAGAAGCAATACAGTTTGAGTTGCCACCGGAAAGTAGCAGGAGAAGCACTTTCAGTAGCCGCACTAGCAGGGTGGATAACATATGGGTAATCACTTATTTCCGGTTCTCTTTTTTCACAGACACATACATTTTGAACCATAATCATTTAGGAAAATGGTTTTACTTTCTTAGACGAATACAAAGGGATGGTTAGGGGGGGAATCCATAACTAGCTTATTAAGACGGAACAAAGCCAAGAAGAAAGAGGATGTTCGACTTCAAACAGCAAGCATTCATGCTGCCCTTTCTGTCACACGCTTGGCTGCAGCTATCGCCAGTGTTGCTGCAACCAAGAGCAGCATAGACTCAGAATCAGAATCAGCGCAAGATATTGGCAATCAAGGTACTGTACTTCAATCAAGGAACAACATAGACGACATTTTTGCTTCTGCAGCAGCTCTGGTTACCACAGTTTGTGCTGAAGCTGCTGAGTCATTGGGGGCGCAGACAATCGATGTTTCTTCTGCCATTAACTCAGGCTGGGCTACCCAAACAACTGGCGACATGATCACACTCACAGCTGACGCTGCAACACGTAAGCTTAAACATATAGTGTTTCCTTTCACCAGATTATATAAAATGCATATTAACACGATGACTTGCCAGGTTTAAGGGGAGTTGCAGCACTCAGAGCAAGAGCCAAGGCCGATGCGTATTTTCCAAGAACCCAAAATTTTCTTCCAGTAAAAGCAGAGCTATCTGTCGTCACTCCTTCTGGTAAGAATACATGGGTAGATTTTTCAAATACCTTTTATGTTGTAAGGAAATATAAAACACAGGTTCTTATCTGTGCAAGCAGGAAGCAAAAGATACGGCTGGGCCTCCATATATTCAAAGCATAGTCAGCTCATTTTGAGCCTCCAGAAGAAGCATTTGGGATTCTTAGCCACAACAACAGAATGTAAGGTCATAGTTTCTATTGGGTTTGGCATGACTTTAATTGTTTAGTAGAATTGTGAAGCAAGACTTAAAACTCTTTGCAGACAAGATTTTGCATGTGGTGGAGGGAACAAGGGAAGTTCAGGGAAACCTTTCAATCAGCCTAAGGAGCAACAGTGGATACATCAAGCTCTTGTTCAAAGATGAAAACCAATCTTTAGTCTGGATGACAAGCATTTCTAGTCTCTTACAGTTGCATTAATGATGCTAAGGAAATATGTGTAGCTTGCAATATCTGCATCTTATATGTAACATGCTGGTGTAAGATATCTAATCTCTCGTCAAAACAGAAAACGAGATGTCTCCACAAGAATCAGACAATACAAACAGTTCTCGATGGGACACAAGTACTCACAATACCAAAGATCTAAGCAAAATTGCACATATATTTGATTCTTTCTGAACAGACCAGTTCTCTTGCTTGCAGCTCTACCAGGAGTAAAGTCTTTTATACCGATCACCCACAAACTTTATCCACTTTGGATTATAACACCTGCCTATCAATATAATACATGTTCCAAAGAAAGACCATACATTTTGTTTCTTAACCATCTAACTAGAGAAAAGATATACAAGTTGATAGTTGAACAATTCTTACAAGCACTTCCAAAATTCAGGAGGCATAATATACACCAAGATGAAATCCAAGACCAAGACTTTATATTGAAGACGTGAAAAGCAAAGACTCTTGCATTAGTTGTCATTGATCTTTGTATGTAATGTAACAAACTACCATAAGGTGATCTTCCACAACTCGGAGCATCTCTTCATTTCTCCTCAAACTCAACATCAATGATCTCCGGCTCTTTCTTTGACGAAGAAGAGCCTCTCCTATCTCTGTTAAAGAAGTCCGGTCCTCCTCCTTTCTTTGGCTGCCACACAGTGTTTCCGCAGCTTTGACATCGAATTATTTGGTTCTTGTATCCAACAAATTGCCTCTTGCAAGCAGGACAAGCCCCCTGTCCAAGTTTTCAGCCCTTTAGCCATTTGAACAAATATCTGATAAAACTTACAAACTTCGAATTGCCTAATCCCTAACGAATAACACATATTACAATGTCTAAGCCAGGCAAGTAATTATACCTTAATAACAAGGTTATTGGCAACAGCTCCAATGACTAGAGGAGCAGCAAATGGCAGCACCCATGTGGCGAGTATCAGACCCCGAAAAAGCCACCCAGATAATGCAAGCCACAGGAAGAAAATCGTCTTCAAAATCATCCAAAAAACAGAACAAGATTAAACATTTGAGCTCAAATTCAACACCTTTACCACAAAATTCAAGGTTAAAACTTTTCTTACCGCAAAGCTTCTCCCAACTGGGGTGTCCAAGAAATCACTAAGCTGCTTCCTGTACTGCAACAACAACACCAAAAACATTTCAGCACCCAAAACGACGTCGCAGCGTACATAATAAACCAAAGCAAGAACGAAGAGAAGAACAAACCCTAGGCAAATTTCTGGCGAAATCCATAGAAAAAGCGCGCCAGCGAGTCCCAATCTCGAAGTCCCTATCAATCTCGCGCGCGCGAATCATGGCGGACTGAGCGAGCGAATCGAGCCGCCGCGAAACGGAGTACTGCCGGTCCAACCGCTCGGCGGTTTTCTTGGCCTCGAACAAGAACCGTTCGAATCCGTCGTTGGCGGACCGCCACGCGTCCTGCCAGGCCTCGCCGGAGGCTATCCGCTTCGCGAAGCCGTCGATGTCGCTGCGCTGAAAGGCCTGGATTTTCGACACCTGGCGGGCTGCCCCGATTGGGATTCGGGCTCTTCCGCCGCTGCTGGGCCTCCTGGCCCGGCCCAGCGGAAGCGGCGCCGCCGCTAGTTGAGGGCATCGGAGATTGGTGGTCGCCATTTTAAGGGCTTCAGAGCCTCACAGGTTGTTATTCTCCGACTTCTTCCTTCTTCAGATTAGAGCTGAGGAAAGCTCGAACCTTGATCAATCAAAAATGTTCTTTGCTGCTCATACAAGACGATAAGTCCCAACTTCTCGCAAGTAAAACGACGCGTCGCATATTTGGAAACAAGCGATGACGTCGTATAAACCTGTGCGATGTGTAAGTTTGTAAACAAGCAGTCGACAATGTGTCATATAAGACGACTAGTCTCATACCCGTGCTATAGATTCAAGTAAAACTCATGGTTATTCTCTAAGTAATTCTTCAGTTACACTTAAAGTTGTGCAAAACTCGAATCTTTATCAATTAAAAATGCTATTTGCTACTTATACAAGACTATAAGTCAATTTAAACGACGTGTCGTATATTTACAAACAAGCAGTAGACGACATATCATATAAAACAAATAGTTTCATACTCGTGTAATGCACTCAGAGTACGTTGGGCAAAGCTCATAGTTATTCTCCAAGTACTTGTTCAGCTACACTCAAAGTTGAGGAAAGCTCAAACCTTGATCAATCAAAAATGTTCTTTATTACTTATACAAAATCATAAGTTCATATTCTTACAAATGAAATCACGTGTCATATATTTATAAAAAAGTAGTGGATGACGTGTTATATAAGATGACTAACTTTATATCCGTGCGATGCACGTATTATTGATAAAAGGATGAGAAAAGAAACTTTCGTGTCGCCGTGTCGGACACTTATTCAATTTTCGATATTTTTATCTTGCTGTCTTTGAATTTTACCATATTAACTATTTTAGATGATTTATGAAGGGTCCATCTTCTTATAAGTGAATGTGTCATTAAGCAGGTGGACGACGTGTCGTTAGCATTATTAAATCTCATAGAGGTCGGAGCTTTCTGGGTTTAGTCAGTGACTGAGATTGAAGCTCTGTAGGAGTCTAGGGTTTAGTTTCGCGATGGAGGACCCGAAAGATGACCCGGCCGTGTTTCTGGATCGCACCTCACGCGCCACCAGAGGGAAGAGGTAATTGATAATTCAATCCCTGAGATTATGAGTTTCGATTGGTTCGATCAAATTCAAGAGTGTAACTTTTTCGATGATTTCAGGATGACGAAGTTACTGGATGAAGAAATCGAAGAGGACGAGACGTTCTGGAATCAAGAGGCGCTTAAAGATGTAATCTTTTTTTCTTTTCGAATTTTTGTTCAGTGTAATTTGTAGTGGTGAACACTGTTTGTGATTTATGGATATGGAAATTGTGGTAGGAGGAAGAAGATGATAACTATGAAGCAGAGCCTGAAGTTGCTGATGTGTTTGATAGCGATTTCGATGAAGATGTGAGTTCTCTCTTGTACCAGTGCTTAAATTTGTTCAGTTTAACTTCGAGTTCTCTAGCATTTCTGTTTTGATTAGAGTTAGGTTAAATTGATGTAGGAGCCTGACCCGGACGAAGGCGCAGAAGACAATGAGGGAGAGGAAAGGTTAGTGTTTATGCTTACTCAATGTGACATTTGGAGTTATTTTAGTTGGAATTTATTGGATTTTGATTTGCAGACGGACGAAGAAGCGGTTGAAATTTCCAGGGAAGCAGCCAAGCAAGAAGAAGAAGATAAAAGTGCTTTCGAAGATAGAAGACAGCTCCAAGAATGAAAAGCCGAAATCTTCTTCTAAAACTGAACAGCATCATCATGATGCTCCTGAGGATGGAGAAGGGGAGAGAAGTGTGAGGAAATCTACGAGAACTGCAGTGGTTGTTAGGCAAGCTGAGAGAGAGGCAAATCGTGCTGCTTTGCAAGCAACCATGAGGGTAAGTGTCGATGGTATTTGGGTGTTGGCTATGCTCCAAATTATGATTGTGTTTGTAATGAATATTGATTTTCTGTTACATTAGCCGATAAAGAGAAAAAAGGAAGGCGAAGAGAAGAGGATGAGCCAGGAAGAGATGCTTCTGGAAGCTGCTCAAACAGGTTTGGATTATAGGTCTCAGTATTGGTAGTTACTTTTTGATGTGAACTGGGGCTACTGAAGTAGTTATTTGAAATTGAGGCTTGAACTGTATACCTATGTATCTTCAGAAATTATCAACTTGAGGAATTTGGAACGTGTTCTAGCAAGGGAGGAAGAAGTTAAGAAGCGAGCAATTGTGCATAAGGCTGTCTATACTGGTCCACAACTACGTTATTTTTCAAAAGATGGTAAGCTTTCTGTCATTACTTTATTCTGATCTGATATTTTCTTTCTTTCAAATATTGCAATTATACCCGGGTTTTCATCATTCTGACAAATATAGTATTCTGATAAAGAAATATCCATTGCATTTCTTTTAGGTAACTCATATCTGGAATTCAGCAGAGGGTTATCGTTCCATTCTGATCTCGCTACAACATCTGCTCCCTGTAAGTAGTGAAAAATTACTTTTTTAAGGATGTTCCGGAACAATGTGTATAATGCATGTGTTTTTGTTCTTCTATCCCAGATCCTGAGAAAGCTGTCTGTGCAGTTACTGGCTTACCTGCCAAGTAAGTATTATTATTTAATGATGTGGCTTCTGGTATATGTGTATGCGCTAATACAACTGTCACATTTAATATTCGAGTAGGCAACATTAGCTAGGGAACATATGGTTTTTACTTTGATGCTGTGCTTCAATTCTTTATTAGTTGAAGTGTGAACTCAGGAAAAGAAAGAAATAAGAGCAAAGATTAAATTCATAATGAAGAGAAAACCTTTGGTATTATATCTGTCACAATTGTTACCCACTATTGAACAATGCTCTAATAAGCATGCCATCTCATGAATGAATGCTTGTGTCCTGCTCTTTGTTTATTTGTGATAGTAGATATTAGAGAAGCAGACTGAGCACCCATAGAGTGTGAGGATTGATGATGTTGGAAACGTAGACTGTAAGGTTGTCAGTCAGACCATATACTGTTATAAGTCCGCTTAATGAACTTATTTGATATTGTAGGTACCGCGATCCAAAGACAGGGCTACCTTATGCAACAAAGGAAGCTTTTAAAATTATTCGGCAACGGTATGTTTGTTCCATGTATTGGATTTTATTCTTTGTACTTATAGGGTTTTGTTTTGCTGCTTACATTCATATATTGATGTATAATTTAGACTGGTTTTTTTTTACTTTTTTGTTCTTTTATCTTTTTGTTACCAATTTCCAGCTTTCTACAAGAAAGTGGTGCGGTTAGGAAAGAGATGGACCTGGGTGATTTGTATGATTCAATTTCTGGGAAAGGTTTTTCAGCAAGGCAGAAGAGATCGGTGGTGTCAAATAAAAGTGAGGTGTCATATCCTCGATACTTTGCACGTTTCCGCAGGGCTTCAGCTCTTGAAAGTGTATCCTCTGAAGAGTGATGTTGAATCTGAGACTGCACGTTCTCAAAGTTCTTTATGTCGGATCCTTTAGAAAATGTTTTACCACCTAATTGGCTATGTGCAAGGCAAGACTGACCATCTTGAAGAAGGCTTGCGGACTAGAATCACAAGTTATTTGTAAGTATGTCCATGTTGGCTCTAGTAAAATGTCAGTTTGGAATATATAATACTTCAGGAATCATATTATTTACTATGGCAGTAGGGTGGCATGGCTAGAGACTTACAAATGCTTCTGAGCGCTCTTGTCTAACTATGATGAAGAACCAGTGACTTGCAACGGGAAGCATTCAAATGCTTATTCTGAGTTGGTGTTCACTTCAAATAAAAAGGAGAGTTGTACTTCAGAAAGCATGGGTGTTGGTTAGCTGAATCCTTTAGCCAGTGCGTTTTGTATCTGAAAGTAATCGCTAGATGTTTAGTAAATTTTGTTGCTGATATGTGCTATTTTATCAAGTTTTGGCTCTGTATACATATAGTTTGGTTATTTCAGTAAAACAAACAGAAACTTTATGATTATTCATTTAATATTTTAATGAATCATTCCAAGCAACGATTGCAGGATTTGAGGGTCAGACGCCATTAACGAGTGAGGAGGTTTTAGGGTTCTTCGTTCTTCAGAGGGTTTTGGGTAATGCTTTCAATTTCTGAACCAATTCCTGCAAAGCTGTTTTTTCATTCAACCATAAGTCCATAAGTGTGGATTGGACAAGCTGTTAAACCACTATTAGATCAAAGTTTTCCTGGTCTGACTAGGAGAACGTGACCAAGTTACCACTGGTACGGTAAAAAGTCAAACTGATAGCTGATAACTTATACCTATCCGGTTTTAAGAGCAACTCCAACAGCTTCCCTATAAATTTTGTATTATAGAGAAGCAAAAGTCAAACCTTTAGCCTATTTTTCTTCTCCAACTCCAACAGATTCCCTAGTTTACAATAATCTATAAAAATCTCCATATTCTTCTTTAAAATTTTGGAGTTTGCTGTAAATATAGGGAATTTGGTTTTCTCTCTCCTCATTTTCCCTAAAATAGAGATAGTTATAGGGAATCTGTTGGAGCAAAAGAGGCTCATTTTCCCCTAAAGTAGAGAAAAATCAAAATATATGGAATCTGTTGGAGTTGCTCTAATAAGACAGAATTAAGTACATGCATGGCTATTTTCGTCCACCCGAAAAATGAAAATTACCCCTTAGCGTAAATCGTAAATATTCCAGTGGTAGGGATCAGAATTGATCCCACCATATAAATTGAAACACGGGGTCATAAAATTGCTTACGACCTACATAATCGATCTGTCCTTGGAGCAATAGGGATGGCAGACCTACCGGAAGATATGATAGTGGAAATCCTTCACAGGGTTCCCCAAAAACCCTTGGTCCGATTCAGCCTTGTTTCAAAACGGTGGCATTCCATTATATGTGACGACCCACAATTCAAGAAATCCTATGTGAAATTAGCATCCGAGAAGCAAACCTTAAGTCGTAGACTCCTCCTCTGCACCGGTGCCGCCCACTCTCAAGTAGAATCCTTAGACTTGGAGACGCCGTCGTTTGGAGTCACAAAAGTCGGCTGTCCATTCAATAATCGTGGGTATCGTGTAAAGCTACTAGGCTCCTGCAATGGGTTGGTATGTGTAGCTCTTGTTGAGCCTGAGCAAAACTTGGATGGCCGCTACGCAGCAGCTCTTGAGTCTATCCGAAACTTGTATATTTGGAACCCATCAAACGGATTCTTCCAAAAATTACACGACCCTGGTTTTTCCGGAGAAGATGGTATCGTGGTTTTGAAAGTCCAAAAACTGAAAACTAATACAATTGCATATAAACACAAACACATATATTGCACTCACATACACAGATGCATATATAATTATAGAGAAACAATTATGCACATCTTTAGAACAAGATGTATACCTGCTGGAACTGATGAAGTCATCTCAAATACAGATCTTCTGTACTTCTCTTTGTTTGCTATCTATCTATGGGGCAAGAACTGAATAGCACGTATAAAAGAGGGTACAGGGACCTAGTATTTATAGTGAAAACATCCTAATACAATGCCCTCCCATAAAGGATAATTGTAATCACAATAATGTCTGTAATCACTATGATATATGTACTCCGACATCTTAGTGCTTGATTCAAGCTATTTAGGTTTCCCAATATATTCATTTGATTCATATAATAAATATATTTAACAGGGAATATGAATGACTTAATATCTCTAATTACTTGCTCTATTGATAACAGTAATTGTTGTGCTAAATATAAGCTTGTAATTGTTCAATTTCAACTTACAATCTCCCACTTGAACATTTACAAGTTTATACAACAAGAATACTGTAGTTCTAGACATAGTAATTAATCCAAAGTGTGCACCTGAGATAAAAGCATTCAAGTACCTAATCAAATCTCTGTCAATCCATAATCATGATGAAGAACTGCAGAAAAGGTTGCACTTAAAAGCACAGCTACTCCACAATCACATATCATCACAACCATGAACTACATGAGACAAAAGATGTCACTTAATATATACAATGCAGGTTTAATGAATCTTCTAAATGCATTTGTATATGGTCCTCTAAATGGTTCCATATGCCTGAACCTCAACACATAATTGCATCAGCAACTATTCTAAATGTGTTATCCAGCTCAAGTCTGGAATGAAACTAAAATGATTCAAAATAACTCATAAACTGAAGTTGTATACAATTATGAAATAGTTATTTGAAAGAATCACAAGAATAAAACAAGTACTGCAGTAACAAAATTACGCAATTGGATCCAGTAAAAGGAAAAATTTATTGTACATAAATTCATAAGATTCACAACTCAATGAGATCTCAAAAATACAACCAAAAGAAAATTCTGCAACTTAATGGAATAAAATTTCCAGTTTTTCTACATGAACACTAACTCCCACTGAATCTAGCAATCAAACTCCCACAAAGCTCAAGTATCTAGAGTAGGCAGAATGCCAATGTTTTCAGTGTGTTTTTCAAAAGCTGCAATGGTTAATGGCTTAGTGAAAGGGTCTGCTAATTGGTTCAAAGTGTTGATTTTGGCAATAATCAACTCATTATGCTTTACTCTCTCTCGGACACTATAATACTTCAAGTCAATGTGCTTGGAGTTGGTGGATCTCTTGTTATTCTTTGTGAAATAAACTGCTGCAGAGTTGTCACAATGAATCTTCAAAGGTCTTGAAATGATGCTATCAACTAGTTTAGTCTGTGCAAGAAAATTCTTCAACCATAGTCCCTGACATGTAGCCTCATAAATAGCAATAAATTCTGCCATCATGGTAGAGGTTGCTATTTGTGTTTGCTTTACACTCTTCCAAGCTATAGCACCCCCAGCTAACATAAAGACATAGCCTGATGTCGATTTTCCTGAAGTTGGAAAATGTCCTGCAAAATCTGCATCAGAATAACCTTCCACTTCAAGATCTTTGACTCTTCAATACACCAAACTATAACCCTTGGATTTCTGAAGATATCTTAACACCTTCTTTCCAGCAATCCAGTGTTCATGTCCTGGATTTGACTGAAATCTTGCCAACATACCCACTGCATAGGCTAAATCAGGCCTAGTGCACACTTGTGCATACATTAGGCTTCCCACCAATCTGGAATAAGGTTTGGTTTTCATGTCTTCCTTCTCTAACTCATTCTTAGGACACTGATTTTTGTTCAACTTGTCACCTTTTGACATAGGTGCAGCTCCAGGTGAACAAGTATGCATTTCAAATCTCTTCAACACTTTTGAAATGTAGGCTTGCTGAGATAAACCTAAAAGATGTTTAGATCGATCCCTGGTAATTTCAATCCCTAGAACATATGAAGCATCTCCCAAATCCTTCATGTCAAAATTTTCAGAAAGAAAATGCTTTGTTTGCTGCAATAACCCTTTATCAGTGCTTGCCAACAGAATATCATCAACATATAACACCAGAAAAATAAAATTTCTGCCGCTGATTTTCATGTATACACATTCATCAACAAGATTTTCAACAAAACCAGAAGAAGTAACTACTGCATCAAATTTTAGGTACCATTGCCTCGATGCCTGCTTCAATCCATAAATGGATTTATTCAATCTGCACACTAAGTGTTCCTTTCCAGACTCTATGAAACCTACTGGTTGTTTCATATAAATCTCCTCATCCAAATCTCCGTTGAGGAATGCAGTTTTGACATCCATTTGATGTAATTCCATATCATAATGAGCTACTAGAGCCATTATGATTCGGAGTGCATCTTTGGTAGATACTGGTGAAAATGTTTCATTAAAATCTATTCATTCTTGTTGTGTGAACCCTTTCGCCACTAGCCTAGCTTTAAATCTCTCCACTGACCCATCAGCACACCTTTTAGTTTTGAAAACCCATTTGCAACCAATCGGTTTATGACTCCCAGTAGGCTCAACCAACTCCCAAACATTGTTATCATACATGGACTGCAGCTCTGCTTCCATTGCCTCTGTCCACTTTAAGCTTTGATCACTATTAATGGCTTGACTAAAGTTTTCCGGATCATTATCTTCTCCCCAATCAAATTCAGCTTCCTGCAAGTACACCATATACTCCTGTGGGTTAATAGCAGGTTTTCTAATTCTTCCAGATCTTCTAAGTTGTTGAGGGGCTGCTTCAGGATCAACTTGTGCTTCTTGCAAGTTTTGAGGCTCGGGTTCTTGCTCTACTTCATCCAGTTCACCCACTACATTTTCAAAATTGTTATTTTGATTTTCTGCAACAACCTCAAGTTGAGGCTGTTCAATATCTCCAGCTGCAGTTTCAAAAGTGATGGGGATGCCAATATTTTCAGACTCATCTTCAGGTAACTCTTGAAACTCAAGTTCAAGATTTTCATATGAGTGAGAATAATTGATTTCATCAAGGAAAATAGCCTTGTTGGTCTCAATTATTCTTGTGGTGTGAGAAGGACAGTAGAACCTGTAACCTCTAGAATTTTCTGGATATCCAATAAAGTGGGCTGAGATTGTCTTCGGATCTAATTTTCCTTCTTGAGGGTTATATGGTCGTGCTTCAGCCTTACAACCCCAAACATGCACATGATGCACACTTGGTTTTCTGTTTTTCCACAGCTCAAAAGAAGTCTTCGCCACAGCTTTGCTTGGAGTCCTATTTGTAATGTAATTTGCAGTTTTAAGAGCCTCTCCCCATAAGAATCTCGGCAAACCTGATGTGCACATCATACTCCTCACCATATTAAGAAGAGTTCTATTTCTTCTCCCTGACACACCATTTGATTCTGGTGTACCTGGAGTTGTATACTGAGCTTGTATCCCATGCTCCTGCAGATACAAAGCAAAAGGCCCCTTCTGCTGTCCAACTTCAGTATATCTACCATAATATTCCCCTCCTCTATCTGACCTCACTGCCTTAATTTCTTTTCCCAATTCTTTTTCTGCTTCAGTTCTAAAAACTTTGAATTTTTCTAGGCTCTGTGATTTTTCTGAAATGAGGAAAACAATACAATACCTGGTGCAGTCATCTATAAAGGTAATAAAATATTTATTACCACATATAGTTTGGTGTGCAAAAGGTCCACAAATGTCTGTGTGGATAAGTTGCAATGGCTCTGTGCTTCTATTGGATTCCTTATTTCTGGATTTAGTCATTTTTCCCTTTACACATTCAATGCAAGTGTCAAAATCTGAAAAATCTAGTGCAGGCAGCAAGTTTTCTTTCACCATTTTCTGTAATCTATCTTTAGATATGTGTGCAAGCCTTCGATGCCAAAGATAAGCTGAGTTCTCACTGTGTTTTCTCTTTTTACTTATATCTTTCTGTGTACTCTCAATCAGCAATATTTCTTTAGGATAAGAACATTCAAGAGACCAATAATCATTCAAGAGAGAAGCTGAGCCAATATAACGAGAATCATGGGAGATTTTTATTCCGAAAGAGTCGATGTAAAAAGTACATCTTTGTTTTACTAACTGAGAAACAGAAATTAAATTCCTCTTCATCGAGGGAATATAGAAAACACTGCTCAAATCAAAATGAGTGCCTGAGCCTAACACTAAACGGACTGTGCCTATAGCCTTCACAGCCACTCCCATGCCATTCCCAACTGCTACTTGCACCTCATTTTTCCTTGGAGCTCTCTTGCTTAGAAAGCCCTGCAATGAATTCGTAATGTGAATCGGTGAGCCGGTGTCAATCCACCAAGAACTAGGCGATAAATCAACTAAATTAACTTCAATAGAGAAAGTATCTAACTGTGACTTACCCTTCTTTGCCATCCAATCCTTGAATCCCTGGCAATTTTTCTTCATATGACCTTCCTTTTTACAAAAGAAGCATTTGAAGACTCCTGGTTTCTTACCCTTGCTGTTCACAGTTTTCTTGGGGCCAAGTTTGTAAGGCTTGGTCCCACTGGTACCTTCTCCAGAACCAACTGCACTAGAGGCAACAACTTTGCCTTTTCCCTTCCATTTCGACTTTGAGACCAGATTCACAACAAGTGGTCCATCCCTCTTGATCCTATCTTCCTCTTGCACACATATCGCTATCAGCTCATTCAAATCCCACTTATCCTTCTGTGTAAAATAAGTGGTCTTCAACTGACCAAAAGAGGCAGGCAGGGTTCTTAGGGACTGATGCACTATAAATTCAGCAGGCAGGGGTATCTCAAGATCTCCAAGCCTAGTGGTGATGTCAATGATCTTCATGATATGCTCACGGACACTCTTAGAGGAATCATAATTGATCCCCATCAACATATCCAGCAGAAGAGAAATCTCTGCCTTCTCATTCTCTCGAAACTTCAAAGCAATAGCAGCCATAAACTCAGTGGCTGTGTCTTTGTCAGCAATACTCCCCCTAACCACAGCAGTCATGGTTTGCTTAAGAATAAGCTTGGTCATCCTGTTGGCTCTAACCCATTCTCTATGTTTCACGATCACTAGGTCAGAGCTAGTGTCATCTATCAGCGGTTCGGGCTCAGTTAGACACCAATCAATTCCCTGAAGGCCAAGGTAAAGTTCTATGGATTCCTTCCACTTCTTAAAGTTACAACCATTGAGAGGTTCAATGGTTGCAAGGGACAATCCTGAGGTGTTCAAAGCTAGGAAAGAAAAGAAAAGAAAACTTTAGTTTTCTGCCTTAGTTTCTGTCGAAAATAAATTTCAGAAAACTATGAATACAACAGAAATCAAGTCACAACAAAACAACTTGAAATCAAACCAGAATATATGGTAATCAGAATCCCCAATATATGCATATTAATTTTCAATAACAAATCTTACCTGTATGGCAAAAGAATATGTTATTGCTGAAGTTTCTTATTTTGCAAAACCAAAATATTAAAAACCAAAGTATCCCTGGAACAGTCAACACATGTATAGCAAGAAGAAAAGTCCAGTTCTCTGAATTTAGTTTTTAATACTTCATGATGCACTGTTTTATTTTTTTTTAAGAACATAAAGTTAATCCTTCTGTTGAAGATACAATTTGTTCCAAAAGAAATAAAGACACAATTTTCCTAATTCTATATCCAAATGATTTCAAAACAATACATTGACAGATTGATGTGTACAATATGCGTCAATATACCATCTTGCAATCTAGAACTAGTGGTTATTACTCCTTAATTTCTAACAAAGCAAGCTAAGTTAAAACCAAAGAAAGAGAACAACCTGTTCATCAACGAATTTTCATGAGCAAAATTATGAAAGTTGGATTACCAAAATGGGAGATTATCTTGTCAACAATTCAAGACAAACAAATGTATATATAACTCAACCAGAATTCAAGAGCAGACAATTGATCATTCAGAAATTTTCAACCAATTCCAAACATAAAAAATTCAAGATCAATCATGTTAAAGTAAATTTCATCTGGTCCCCATGTACTCTAACCTAGGTGCATGCCAGGAATGCTTCTAGTGTTTCAGATGCTCAATCAAGAATCATATATACATAAAAAAAAAATATTGAAAACGGGAACTAACCCGGTGTTCCTGCTGCTGCTGGAGTTAATTGGAGCAAGATAAACATTTACAGCAACATACAAAGGCATATCGAAATTGTATCTTACAGCAATTTGGTTCAAAAATGCGGAATTTACAGGATCAATAATGATTTTCTCTAGAACCCTAATTCCCAAATCTGGAAAAACTGCTGAAGACGACCAGATAAAAGACAACAGTGAATAGAGGTCTTGATTTTGAGCATATGTGTTGTGTGCACGTGACCTTTGGCTTGTCATAAAAAAAAAATGAACTTTGGGTCTGCAAGTAGGCCAAGGTTTGGGTTTGCTAGAGACAAGACTTATATTTTAATAAGTTAGTGTCCTTATTTTATTATAATTTGTTTAGGAAGAAAACGTGCAAAACCCAACATACAAATCTGAAGTGGTTTATGACATATGCAATAAGGCTCTGATACCAACTGAAAGTCCAAAAACTGAAAACTAATACAATTGCATATAAACACAAACACATATATTGCACTCACATACACAGATGCATATATAATTATAGAGAAACAATTATGCACATCTTTAGAACAAGATGTATACCTGCTGGAACTGATGAAGTCATCTCAAATACAGATCTTCTGTACTTCTCTTTGTTTGCTATCTATCTATGGGGCAAGAACTGAATAGCACGTATAAAAGAGGGTACAGGGACCTAGTATTTATAGTGAAAACATCCTAATACAATGCCCTCCCATAAAGGATAATTGTAATCACAATAATGTCTGTAATCACTATGATATATGTACTCCGACATCTTAGTGCTTGATTCAAGCTATTTAGGTTTCCCAATATATTCATTTGATTCATATAATAAATATATTTAACAGGGAATATGAATGACTTAATATCTCTAATTACTTGCTCTATTGATAACAGTAATTGTTGTGCTAAATATAAGCTTGTAATTGTTCAATTTCAACTTACAGGTTTACTCTGGTTTTGGCCATTTATCAGCTACAGACGACTACAAAGTTTTTGTAGCCACTTGTAGGAGCAAGTGGCGGCCAGTTGGGAATTGGTGGGACATCAAGAAGGTCAAGATATTCTCATTAAGGAGTAAGTTATGGAAAATGATTGAACTCCCTCCAGACGTTAGCCTCCGGCGGCGTCGGGGGACCCTGTGCAATGAGGCCCTTCATTGGATACTCAATCCCTCTTATTCAAGAGGTATAGATCATATCGTTGCATTTGATTTGGCCAAGGAAGAGTTCAGCAGGCAAATCCCGCTGCCTGACTCTCTCATGAAGGTCCGGGGAGCATTCAAAGAACTTGGCCAAGGCGTTTATTCCGCAGGATGCCTGTGTGTGATGTCGAGTTCCCGTAAAGACTCTATTGATTTGTGGGTGATGACAGAATATGGCGTGCGTGACTCCTGGACTAAGCTCTTTAACTTTATGATTGCCAACCCGTTGCGTGACACATATGAGTGTAATGAACGACCAATCAGCATAGTTACTGAGGAGGGTACACTTTTTGTAATTATACACGGTGCGGTTTCATGGAATAACAGGTTACTCTTGAAGATTGATCATAAACAAGGGACACTAGGTCAATATAAATTGCCTAAGGGTTACGCGATTGATTACATAATTCAACATGAAGAGATGGAATACGAAGACAGCCCACTTTGGATTTGAAGAGATTCAAATCACTACTGAAAGCATGTAGCGAGAGATAAATTAAAAAGAAAGCTTAACTAGGAGAGGCTAGCTCTATGCATTCATTTCAACTGCATGGTGATTCCTTTGGAACTCAAACAAGGTCCATCTTGTATTACAAAATAATTTCCTTTTACTGTTTTCTTTTGCCTTGTGTGCTTCATGCCTGATTGATTTTGCTGAATAACACAAATGACTTGGCTTACGACTACATAGTAGAATTTCGGTTACCTAAGTAGAACTGTAGAACTGTATGTACAAGTATGTTCAATGAGAACAGTAAGAATCTCTCCTGATTTAGTTGATCAGATGGAAGAGACAGTTGACCGATTTGCGTAATTTAGGTCCCTCATATGAGTTTGGTTTGGGCTCATCTAGCTCTCAGTCGGGTCAGTATGATATGACATTGTATAAAGAGAGTCCATCCACTTCGGATTAGTCATTAGTCATTGCTTCACCACAAACGCAACAGCCATTTCTTTGCCAATCCACCCATCCCCCATATATATATAGAAACAAGTCAAACAACGCAAAGACAATTTTCATCATTCACCAAATGCACAATCAACTATTTTACATCGTCTTCTAGCCAATGTGGATTGGACAAGGTCTAATTAATTCTTTTGGAAAAACTGGGAATAGCAAGAGGGTGACTAACGCAGTTCGTAAAGGTGAGTCTTCTAGGACAGACCAAATATATAGTCATCATTGATGTTGCAACATCTATATCATATTTTTAACTTATTCCACTATGCAGTACAAAAAAAAAAAGATTTCACTTCATCATTTCTTATGTGATGATGTCATTAAAATTTTCCTCTTGATATGTCTAGCTAGTAGCTACACATATGTCAATCTACTTGCTAGAACAATGTAATTTATGCATTAAGCGAATTGTATTTTTCAATATCTCAAAGCTAATTTGATATATTCAATATCCTCAGGCAGTCAGGTGTATGTCCTTGAAATTTGTTTACTTGGCTCTTGGGGCAGCTACTACAACATTTCAATTCGTTTACTTAAGCATTCTCTGCTCCCTGCAATACTTGATGCTCTGATAGAATGTTATGGTAATTGCAATAATATAAACTTAAAATAATTTTAGAAAGATGAAACTTTGTCTCTTATTTTATCATTTTGATCAAGAACTAAGTCATTTTCATTCATATATGTTATTATTATAAATCATTAGCAACAACAAATGCCGCGGCAAAACGCGGGTACTATTGCATGCATGCGCGTATACTTAACAGTCTTTAGAAACCAAATAAGAATTTTTCTTTATACGGTATAGACTAAGAGGTAGGAGTAGGACCAACTAAATAACCAGAGTTCTTGGAAATTTCCTCGGAATTGAAGGAAATAAGAAATAATTATTTCTTAGTGATATACTACTACTCAAGTTGGAGCGCGCATACAAGTCATGAATGCCTGGTAACCACGGTCAATGTGGACCGCTGCCTGCAACTTCTACAGCTTTTCCTTATAGCTGCTTGAACTTTGCCTGGTATTTGATTGTAAGGTAAGCATATAAGGCCACCATATGCCGCATGTTCGTAGAGTCAAAATATCAGAACAAGCTGAAAAGGTATGATATTAATTCTTATCCAGCTCATGTATGTAAAACTTCAATCCCTAGGTTGCATATGGCCAGCTCTCGCTCAAGTAGTTTGACAGAAATGCACCGTACGCGTTTTATAAACAAGATCGACAAAGAGAGCCTCGAGCGTGGAGATCATATTTATGCTTACAGAAAGGGTGGCTTGTACTCCCACCATGGTTAGTACGTACTGATAATCGAGTCCAGAACTCTCTATTGTTTAAATTAATTTCTTCAATGCCATGTACTAATTCACGTATGCGCTTAGGAATCTTCATTGGGGAAGATAGAGTGATTCACTTCGTCAGAACAAATGAGGGAAACACATCGAGACGAGTCGAGCCATGCCAAAAGTGCGGGGTTGACAAAAATCACCTCCGAGGAGTCGTCAAGTCCTGCGTCGACTGCTTCCTCAATGGCCACAGCCTCCGCCGCTACCGATACAGTGCAAGTCATCGCCGCTTTGCTACCAACCTTGGAGGCACCTGCACCACCGGCGATGCTGACCCGCCAGATGTGACCATCAGCCGCGCCGAAGACCTGTTTAACACGAAAGATTTTGGGGACTATGACTTGCTTAAGAACAACTGCGAGACCTTTGCGGTGTTCTGCAAGACGGGGAAGCACTACTACAGAAAACCCATTTAGAGACAAAAAATTTTGGGACGGACCAATTTTTCGTCCCCCAAACACATAATTAGGGACAAATTTTTTGATTTTGTCCCTAAAAGTTTTGAACGCTATTAGAGACAAATAAATATCAATTGGGGACAAAAAATATTTGTCCCCAAATCTAATTGGGGATGAGATTTAATTTGGTCTCCTATGTTTTTCTAATTTGTAAATAATTGGTAAAATTTTTTTTTTTGAGAATAATAATTGGTAAAAATTTGAGCGGGGAATTATGCTGAATTTCAAATTTTGGACGAAAAGAAATAGGGACGAAATTTTTTGCCTCTAAATATGTTGGTGATATTTTTGTTTTATTGAAGTTTATTTTTGGCAGGGTTTAGCAAAGTTAATAAAGCATCAGAAGTGCTTAGTTTGTTTAAGTTGATGTAGTTGGAATGATCCATCTATTTAGTGGTTCACAATGGGGACGAAATGAATATAAGAAGGTACAATATGGTGGAGGTCGGTGGTCACAATCAAATAGTCGCCACAAAAATTGATTTTGCACGTACTTGTGTGATGCATGAGCTATAAGACGTAGACCACAAACATTAAGCAAATGAATACTGGAGGAAAACCCAAAAATGTAGAGCGCCAGTGGATGAGTATCAGGAAAGAAAAAAAAATTCCTTCAAAATGGCCATGGGACGTTCTCAGAGCCATGTTCACAAACATCTTGCGTGCATTCAATTTTAGTTGAGAGCCCGGTACGAGCCAATTAGCCAAGTGCAAAGGCTCGCTTCCCATCTGCCAATTTCTGTAGCATAGGACCAAATCGGCAAATCATGTTTTGGGGTTTCTTTATTACTTCTAATCTCTAATTTTACTTGTTTACCCTTCTAAATTAATGTGGTTTTCATTGTATATGTATAAGGGGTATTTAAGTAAAAAAGGTTACCTATTTATTATTTTTTCTTTTGCACTGGTGTAGTCTTTTGCCGCAGTCTCTCCGCGACTCTAGTCTCCTCTTTTCGTGGGGGTAGGGTGCAGATCTCTGTTCAGGTTTTCTCCTCTCCCAACACAAAACAAAGTTGCAGACCCATTATTCCTCGCAAACCAATCTCTCTTCCTTTCACTTTGAAGCTTCTTCTTCTCTGCTTCAGGTTCGTTCTCTTCCTAAATATTCTCCGATTCGTTTTCGGTTTCCGTCTTCAGGTTCGTTCTCTTCCTCTCTCTCTCTCTGTGCGCGATTCGTTTTTCATTGATTTAAAGCTTTGTTTCATTCAAGGTTTGATCTAATTTTCGATTAAAGCTCTGGGTTGTTGGCTTTCATGTTTCTGACCCAGTTTTGTTTTCCTATGTTTCTCCAATGTCTAGAAGTAGTTTATGGTTTTCTGAATTTCCCAGGTTATCCAATCACTACAGGATCACTATATAGTTGCATTTACATTATTAGTTTACGTAATCAATGACTATGATGCTACCAATTCTGAGGCAGAAGGCCAGACCCATAAAATGCATTTACATTATCAGATTATATAATCATTCACTCTGTTCTAGAGAATAAGGATTCTGCTTGAGAAATTTCTGATCAATCCATGTTCATTTGCTTTTCCATTCTAGGCATGCTGCAGGTTCTTTGCATACTGGATTTTATTTTTGGTATTTATAATTCACGGCAGATCCAAGCATGAAAGATGTTGCTTGGATGGTATAAATCATACTTGGAAATGATTCAGTGGCTAACTCTAAATTTAAGACCACTTGTACATGCAATTAAATTGCAACCAAACTGTTGCTTGTGAGAAGTAATAATCAACGTGACTGAGAAACAGGGGATTGATCAATATAATTGTGAAATGTTGATATCACTGAAAAAAGCAGTTAAGTTCTTACTTGTGATTGCCGTACCAAAGTGAAATGTTATAGGTTGCTAGGTCTGTGTTTCATTTGCATCAGAACAAAGACATAGGGGAAATAGCTATACATCTGTTAATAGGTGGACAACACACCGTCCTCTTTGCTTCCACCCTCTTCTGTTTATTGTTGAGCAATGCCATTTCACAGGAATATATTCTAGATGGCTGAACATGCTTAGTTGGAAAAAAATTTTGTGCATCTCTTTGTCTGTCAAATGTTTACATTTTACAGTACGATTCTAATATAAATTTATGCTCTTTGTAGATTCCGGAGCGAACTTCCAGATCCAAGTGCACAACCCAAGCTCATGTCCATGAAGAAAGACAAAGATTAGTAAGTAATCTGTTCTGTTGCTCAAACTTTTAAACATCTTGCATTTAGACTTGTCTGTGCATTTAAGTTTTGATTTCCTTGTAACATTTTAAATACATGCAATTTATACTCGGTCAGGTCATTGGCAGGTTAGTAACTCATTTACAACTTTCATTTCCAAAAGTAGGCATTGGCATTCTTATCTGGTAATGATTCAAATCAAAAGAGTACCAGGCCTATCATCTATATTAGAAGTTGCAGCAAGGGCTGGTCCATGTCAAATTTTGAGTTTAAGTATTTAATTTACCCTATATTAAACACCTGTTGAAATAGTATAATAGACCTGGGTCTGAACCTAAGTGGTACTTTATTATCTCTTTATGCAAGATCTGCTGGAGTAACTTGATAACAGAGCACAGCCAAGCCATTTTGAACTCTTTGTACTCATTTTACTGGAACTTGACTAGAAATTGGGAGTTGAGGTATGTGAATCTTTTTCACTACATATAAAATTCATATCAAATAATTATTGAACTTTGTTGATACCCTTGATGTTCTGCTTTAATAGTTGAGATGTTTGATTTACTTAATAAGACTATAACTAACCAAATATTACATGAATAAAACTCTAAAACAGACCAAGTCTTACTTTTCTTTGTTATTGTTATTTTTCAGTGCCCATTTATAGGATAGTGTTTGTTTGTAAATGTCAGGGGATCCAAAATGAATAGAGAGTGGATTCATTCTAAAAACAAACTCAGCCAAGAATACAAGGATGGTATTCAGTCTTTCATTGAATTAAGGTAAACAATTTTAAATGTACGTGGCTCGATAAGTGCATGCAAATCATTATTAGTTACTTTTCTCTATATGGTTATGCCTTCCTAATTCATAATTAAACATCTTTTGGTCGTTATCATAATTATATATTACTGTTAACTTGGTCTTTTTGTCAGTATGGTCTGTTAGTTTCCATTTTTGTTTATTATTTACTTATGATGTTGACCATGTGTGCAGGGAGACTTTGCTTTCTTATCTTATCAAAATCACAACTGCTTATTGTCTCTGGATCGATATGTGGCTAGGAGAATGAAGGTTAATTATGTGGTAGGCTCCTACCTTGATCCCCTTATAGTTAAGGTACCCTTTCTTATTTGGGCATGTAGGTCTGATTACATGCTTTATCTCATGTTTGTTTTCTTATTTTTAATTGTCTAACTCAAGTTAAACCATTGATATCTTGTGTGTATTTTTGCTTTGATTAGTTGGTAAGCATTCAGTGTGCGGTTTTGGTACTAAAAACTAACTTTTGTTTAATTTGATATTTTGCACTTATTAAATAATGTTTTATGCTCATCATGAATCCATTTTTGTACAACATTATGATTGCTTTCTTTGATGTTTCCTTATGAAATCCTGTTTACTCCTTTCAATATTCCTTTGTCAAGGTCCAACATATATTTTCATCTCCTCAGTTTCATGAATTTTCTTGGAGTCAACGGTATTTTATGATTAAAGCTTTTGGTGCAGGTATACTGATCATACACATGTTCAAGGATGGTCTATATGCCTCTGGTTCTCCATCAAAAGCTGTCTGCATTATTGATCTTAATTGTTACAAATATTTTTTATAGTTGAAGACTTGTGAAGCATACTATGAAAGTGCTCAATTTGTTCATGTTTGTTGGATTTGAAAAAAGAGTTGATGTTTGGCTCTGTTTATTACTATAATAAATTCAAATTTTTGGTAAAAACAAATTCTATTTATATAATTGGCGACAACCATTAGATTTGTTTCGTCTCTTATTTGTCTGATTGGTGCCATTAAATTTGAAAAAAAAAAAACAATTTAATTTCAGTAAAAGGAGACGGAGTGAGTTTCGTCCCCTATTTGTCTAATTGGCGCCATTAAATTTAAAAAAAAAAATTAAATTTTGAAAATAAAAGGAGACGGAGTGAGTTTGTCCCCTATTCCTCTTATTGGCGCCAATTTATTTTATTTCCCTCCATTCTCCCAATGCTCAATGAGAATTGGGGATGAATTTTCATTGAATAGGGGACAATTTTTATTTCTTCACCAAATACATTAGGAGACGGAATTTATCGGTCGTTGCCTTAAACAATTTGGGACGAGCTTTAGGAGACGACTTTAGCCACAAAACGATTCCGTCTCAAATTTTTTTAGGGGACGAATTCTCAGCTATTAGAGACAAAATGATTTTGTCTCTAAATGAGTTTTCTCTAGTAGTGAAGCGCAGGAGCGACCAGGCGGACACGGGTATATTACTGATCAAGGCGGCGGTTGAGGTGGCGATTAAGAGGCTTTATCATGATGTGGAGACTCATCACGGCGAGCAATGTTTTAAAAGGCTAAGGCGTAGCCGAGGCGTTTTCGGGAGAGCCTCAGTAAGGCGTTCGCCTTGAGGCGTAAGGCGTAAGCCTTATGTATTAACGAGATTTATGTAAGTAAAGCTGAATCCAACTAAGTAAAGTTTCAGAAAACAAAGGAGCACACATAAACCATTGAATTACAGAACTCATCAATCGAAAGGGTGATAAAAAAGCAAGTCATGCACCAGTACTGATATTCAAAATGCCTATACTTAATTACTTGTATCAACTTCTATCTTAAACAGAACAACCAAGTAGATTGGAACTTCATAGCATAGTTTTTCTATGAACAGAACAGCTAAGTAGATGGAAATTGCTATATCATAAACAGAACAACATCGAATTGAATAGCCTCAGACCAATCGAATTAGAATAGCCTCACCTTTTGGTCTCTGTATCGGCTTAACAAAGTTGGAAACGAGTGACACATATCTAACCCACAGAGTTTATAGAAATACGATTAGAATGTAGTTACCTATACATAAATCACCCAAATAACACACATATATAACCCAAGGTCACAGAACTGTCTAACAAGTTACCCAAATTATGCTCCAATAAAAATGGGGGAGCTAAAAGAGTCTAACGCATACAGTTCAATATCTGGGATTCTCAATGATCGAATAAAAGAAGTCCTGGGAGCAGGATAACACCATTAATCAGTAGCCCAAAAAGAAATGTAATAAAATCCTTGCTCAAAGCCTCAAACTGATTCCATCAAAGTACAGACAACAACATTGCACAAAAAAGCCCACCGCATCAATATCTTCTACATCCTCAATTCCTCGTACATAAGTACATAGTCAACAGAATACGAACTGAATAGAACTTATATCAACAAAAAGTGTTTAGCAAATAACAGAACAGTTGCGAAGCTACTTACAGGAGAAGGACCCATGGCGATATTGATGTTTCCGGCAATCAGATTTCCAGTGAGCAATACAAACATCATCCCCACCACATCGAACCAATTCTGCCAAGAAAGAACCAGAGGAACAAAAAAAACAACCAAATAAACCAGATGAAAGGACATGGGTCGTGATCATTTTATCAAATTGGCTGCTTGGGAATTGGGATTTGGGAGTAAAGGAGTCGGAGTTGTGATGGAGGAGGCAGAAGGAAGCCGAAAATGACTTTAGCTCGAGACCTAAACCAGTTTTAACTCTCAAAACACCAAAACGACGTCGTTTTGGGGTTGAAAGGAAAAAAAAAAAGTTTTGGGCGTCCGCTTTGAACGCCTGCAGACGCGTTTTTCGCGCCTTCAGCGCCTTGATCTGCTCTTTCTGCGCCTCTACGCCTCGCCAGCAAAACACACTCATTTTCTCATGCGCCTCGCGCCTTTTAAGCTTCAAGGCGCGCCCGAGGCGCGCTTTTTAATACATTGACGGCGAGGACAAGATCAAAGAGTTAAAGCAGGCGATTGACAGGTTTTTTAGTGGTCTAGATCTGTCGATTCAACACGGCAGGGAAAAGCTCAACAAGTTCAAGCAGATGATTGATGGGTGGCTCGCTAATAGTTCGTCGCCTGAAGAGATACGTGACGGATTAAAAAATCTTGAAAAGGATCAGGAGGGTCATTAACTCATGATCTGATCAGCGATGAACGTTGAGATGATTTGAAATTAAGGAGCTATGATCCATGCAAGGGGGTTGGTTGATTATTATTGCATGTTTAGGTAATTAATGGAGTGTTATTCTATGTATGTGAATTGGAATGACTAGAAGCATATATAATTTGTATTTCAGTTTCTTTATTGGTCTATTTGGAAGATTTTTCCTCTGTTGAAAGAAATCAGACAAAAGGCTCTTCTTTTTGCTGATGCTCGTTAGGAATGGGAATTCTCTTGTTATTCTATGTATGTGAGGTGGGTCTGCAAAGATGGGTCGATCGACCACCACCTTCACTCTTACGAGTCCTCATAAGTGATGGGTTGCCTGGTCCTCCATGAGTTCCTTGTCCCTTTCTTTTGTTCTTGTGGCTGTTTTGAGGGTCTCATTCCTTGTCCTGTTCATGTTGAACAGGTTGGAGAGTTGATTTTGTTACTGTTGTGAAATTTTAATTAAAACTCGCAAGCGCAAGAATCGTCGTTAGTATAGTGTGCAAGTACGAGGTCGTTCCAACTGAGGATTGATAATCAATTTAAACCCTAACTCAATTAATCCAAATACAAAATCACAAAAACAATCAAACTAAAAAAGATATGGTTTTGAGGTTTCGACTAAACAAATCATGTGAAAATTAAAGAAAGAAAGAAAGAAATAATGTTGAAACCTAGGGTTTTAGAATCAACCACTAACAATTATATTTATGTTTCAATGCAATTAACAGATTCTTTTATTTTTCTAGATGATAATTCCCGTATCTAAGTCCTTCTCAGGTACTCTAGACCATAGTTTTCCTTAAGTGTATGATCGCTCTCCCTCTCGGGTAAAGATCTTATATCCTAACTATGTAGTTTATCCTTCTCAGGTATAAATTTAACATGCATAATTCATTACGCTTTAGAAAACAAGGGAATCGAGCAAACCATTAGTCTTTCTCAAGTAATAATGTAATTTACCACACTTAATCACAAGAAGCTAATCAAATTATATTATATCTCTGCTTCAAATTTGTCTTCCAATTACTATATGCAAAGCCCTAAGGTGATCACACTACTACAGAAATTGAAACAGACGACGGGCAAAAACTGTCGTCTGATATGGAGGTTGACCGTCGTATATCGAGGCGCCGTCTGATGAAAGTCAATTGTAGGGAATCGTCGTGTGAAAGGATCGGCAGCATGTCGACAGCAATAGCTGTTGTGTGACTATTTTGCAGACGACGAGCGACTTTAGAAACTGTTGTGTGATTGTGATTAAGAGGTCGCTTTATTTTACGCCCGTTGTGTGACTTTCATTCAGACGACATTTTTTCAAAGTATCCATTATCTATTTTATATTCAAACGACAGTTTATATTTTTGGGTCATTTTGAATATTGTGTACATATGACAATTTTTTTGTGGTTATTGTTGTCATAATAGAATGATTCAATGCATTGTATATGCTGAAATTGAAATAAAAAATGATCAAAGCTTTCTACATCTGACCAGGAGAACAACAAGGCCAAGTTCCCGCTGGTACGGTAAAAGGTCTGATGCAGAACGGATGGCAGCCCAATTCGAAGAGCAGTTTGATCGTGCAAAAGGAGGAAAACGAAAAGTTACTAGTAGCCATGCCATAGCTCGGTGTCCGATTGGAGCGCGCCATAGCTTTCCGGAAAGGGAATCACGCCAGGATCAAAACTCGTCGCTATGCCACGACTTGTAGGCTTTTTTGACATTTCGGGGTCGTTTAGGACCTCAAAACTGCAATTTACTGTTTTTTTGAAATTTCGGTTTCCTAGTTTTTTTTTTTTGGTTTTTTTTTTTTATCCGTGGGCTTTAGGGTTTCATTGTTAGTCGCCCTAGGGTTTGTTTTCTCATATATAAGCAACCTTAAACGGCTGCAGAACTATCTTTTATCATATTTTTAATCAAATTGAGATTTATCTCTTTTATCTCTGGTGGACTCCAGAACCTTTTGTTTTAGGTTTATTCCTTATAAACCTAGGTGATCTTTCCGACTGCGTCAAGGTCAAAAAGATAACTTATATCTCTGTAGTTTTAATCATTACTGTTTCCTACGCCAACACACCAGAAATATGACTGAACTAAAAAAATGCAAAAGGCTATTTTCATCCACCGGGAAAATAAAAATATATAACCACTTTTCCCTTCGTAATTCGTATTACATCTCGGTCATCTCCTTTCCTTTCCTAATCGTAAATGGAATATTGTAATAACGTGGTAGGGATCAGAATTGATCCCATTATATAAAGTTGGTATGCACTAAAATTGCTTACAACCTACATCGACTTGGAGATGCCGTCATTTGGATTCACAAAAGTCAGTTGTCCATGCAATAAACGTGGGTACCATATCAAGCTACTAGGCTCCTGCAATTGGTTGGTTTGTGTAGCTCTTGTTGAGCCTGAGCAAAAGTTGGATGATTGGAACCCAGCAGCTCTTGAGTCTATCCGAAACTTGTATATTTGGAACCCATCAAACAGATTCTTCCAAAAATTACATAACCCTGGTTTTTCCGGAGAAGATGGTATAGTGGTTTACTCTGGTTTTGGCCATTTGTCAGCTATAGACGACTACAAAGTTTTTGTAGCCATTGGTAGGAGCAAGTGGCGGCCAAGTGGGAGATGAAGAAGGTCAAGATATTCTCGTTGAGGAGTAAGTTACGGAAAATGATTGAACTCCCTCCTGACATTAGCCTCCAGCGTCGGGGGACCCTGTGCAATGAGGCCCTTCATTGGATGCTCTATCCCTGTGAATCAAGAGGTACAGATCATATCGTTGCATTTGATTTGGCCAAGGAAGAGTTCAGCAGGCAAATCCCGCTGCCTGACTCTCTCATGAAGGTCCGGGGGGCTTTCAAAGAACTTGGCGTTTATTCAGCAGAATGCCTGTGTGTGATGTCGAGTTCCCGTAAAGACACTATTGATTTGTGGGTGATGAGAGAATATGGCATGCGTGACTCCTGGACTAAGCTCTTTAACTTTAGGATTACCAACCCGCGGTGTGACTCGTTTGTGTTTAAAACATCAGTCATAGTTACGGAGGAGGGTACACTTTCTGTAATTATACAGAGTTGGCTTAGATGGGATGACAGGTTACTCTTGAAGATTGATCATATACAAGGGACACTAGGGAAATATAAATTGCCTAGGGGTTACGTGATTGATAACATGATTCAATGTGAAGAGATGGAATATGAAGAGAGTCCACTTTGGATTTGTAGAGATTCAAATCGCTTTCAGTAGTGAGAGATAAAAAAAGTCAAAAGCAAGATTAATTGTTGTGAACTTGTAACCCTAGACTTTACTCAACACACTATGGAGCTCAAACCTCTGAATTTTGTTGAATGAATAATTGTTGGCTTTATACTAGCCTTGCAATACAGGAATGACAACAAATTGTTTGGCTCCAATTTTGTTGCAGCTGGTCAACAGTCTCTTTTCTGCCCGGGCGTACCAGCACCGTTCGGGTGCGGTCGTCGGGGGTGTCCCTTGACTTGATTTCTTTCAAGCGATTGTAGACGAGGAGAGCACCAACCTCTGTTTGGACCCAAAATGAACATTTTGGTCTGACAAGGCACGTCTTGGAGAAATTGAGCCAATATCAGTGGCTCAAGCTATATATTGTCGACAAGTTCGAAATATATATTTAGAGGCTAAATAAAGCCTACTATGGAAGCATGAAAAGTCAACTTTAGCACATTTTCCTACTTCGGCTAGGAGAAACCGAGCTAAACAAGGAAGGAGGGGCGGCAAACTAAACAAATGAAATCGAAATGAGATGAAACTTTCTAGATTCATTCTAGACAGCCCAAGGATCATTTTTTATGAAGAGTACCAGAGCTAGTTTTTAGTGGAAGGCCTTCAAACAATCAGTCCAATTTTCTGCAGAAGCAAAACTGGAAAACTGGACCTGTAAGAGGTCCAGCAGCATTTCCGGCCCAACCACATGGAAATAAATTCTGAAATTTTACCACAGTAATCTACACTCATGGTGGATAATTTCATATGAAGAGGTCGAAGGCTCATACTGAAGTCTTGTTGGAGAAATAATTGAAGGAATAAAGGGGCAGAAACTGACCTAAAACCAGCTCAATATTCACATGTTCATGTTTCCTACCCACATGAAGAAAGCTAGATGCTTTTCTCTTTTTCCTTGGATATATTTTTCTTCTACAATCTCTTTAATAGATCATCATCACTTCCATGTTTCTGCACCTTCATGCTTTGCTTTCATTTCATCATTTCTCTATCTTTTCCATATTTTACAAGTCATTTTCATACTCCACTTTCATTATTTTTCTTCCACTCATCATTTCACTCTTCTTTTTCTTCCCTATATAAACACCTTCTCCTCTCATTCTAAAACACACATTCACAACATCAAAACATCTCTAAGATGATCTAAGTTCTCTCTAGAGCAACCTCTCTAAGAGCAACTCCTCTCCTTCTCTTTCTCTTAGCGGTGATCACACTCCTAGTCCTAGTCTTCTCAGAAGCCGACTTTCAGTGCCACCAAACCCTCTGTCAACGTACTTCGGTCCTAGTCTCCTAGGGAGCCGACGGTAGTGCCGCGACCACAACGGTTACGGAATCAGCTAAGCAAGGGTAACGCCCTAGCAACCCAGCCAAGCTAAAGTCACGCTTTAGCAAGATCTCAATACTTCCCGGTGATTTCGCTCTGCTCAATCTACAATATTGAGTATCGATTGTGTGAACAAGAAGAAGCTCAGCAAAAGTCCTCACCACGAGGCACAAAGAATCCCACGACGAGGTTGGTGCTCTCCTCGTCCACAATTGCATGAAAGAAGTCAGGTCAAGGGACACCCCCGACGACTGCACCCGAACGGTGCTGGCACGCCCGCGCAGAAAAGTGACTGTTGACCAGCTGCAACAAAACTGGAGCCAAACATTTTGGCACGCCCAGTGGGACAAGGTTAGAATTTTTTTTCTCTTGAAGACATTCAACCACCGGGCTTCAAAACAAACATTTTAGCAACGGTTACGGAGTCTTGGCTGGTCCCCAGTGGAGTCACCAAAAATGTTTGGCTCCTGTTTTGTTGCAGCTGGTCAACAGTCTCTTTTCTGCGCGGGCGTGCCAGCACCGTTCAGGTGCAGTCGTCGGGGGTGTCCATTGACCTGACTTCTTTCAAGCAATTGTGGACCAGGAGAACACTAACCTCGTCGTGGGATTCTTTGTGCCTCGTGGTGAGGACTTTTGTTGAGCTTCTTCTTGTTCACACAATCGATACTCAATGTTGCAGATTGAGCAGAGCGAAATCACTGGGAAGTATTGAGATCTTGCTAAAGCGTGACTTTAGCTTGGCTGAGTTGCTAGGGTGTTACCCTTGCTTGGCTGATTCCGTAACCGTTGTGGTCGCGGCACTACCGTCGGCTCCCGAGGAGACTAGGACCGAAGTACGTTGACAGAGGGTTTGGTGGCACTGAAAGTCGGCTTTTGAGAAGACTAGGACTAGGAGTGTGATCACCGCTAAGAGAAAGAGAAGGAGAGGAGTTGCTCTTAGAGAGGTTGCTCTAGAGAGAACTTAGATCATCTTAGAGATGTTTTGATGTTGTGAATGTGTGTTTTAGAATGAGAGGAGAAGGTGTTTATATAGGGAAGAAAAAGAAGAGTGAAATGATGAGTAGAAGAAAAATAATGAAAGTGGAGTATGAAAATGACTTGTAAAATATGGAAAAGATAGAGAAATGATGAAATGAAAGCAAAGCATGAAGGTGCAGAAACATGGAAGTGATGATGATCTATTAAAGAGATTGTAGAAGAAAAATATATCCAAGGAAAAAGAGAAAAGCATCTAGCTTTCTTCATGTGGGTAGGAAACATGAACATGTGAATATTGAGCTGGTTTTAGGTCAGTTTCTGCCCCTTCATTCCTTCAATTATTTCTCCAACAAGACTTCAGTATGAGCCTTCGACTTCTTCATATGAAATTATCCACCATGAGTGTAGATTACTGTGGTAAAATTTCAGAATTTATTTCTATGTGGTTGGGCCGGAAATGCTGCTGGACCTCTTACAGGTCCAGTTTTCCAGTTTTGCTTCTGCAGAAAATTGGACTGATTGTTTGAAGGCCTTCCACTAAAAACTAGCTCTGGTACTCTTCATAAAAAATGATCCTTGGGTTGTCTAGAATGAATCTGGAAAGTTTCATTTCATTTCGATTTCATTTGGTTAGTCTGCCGCCCCTCCTTCCTTGTTTAGCTCGGTTTCTCCTACCCGAAGTAGGAAAATGTGCTAAAGTTGACTTTTCATGCTTCCATAGTAGGCTTTATTTAGCCTCTAAATATATATTTCGAACTTGTCGACAATATATAGCTTGAGCCACTGATATTGGCTCAATTTCTCCAAGACGTGCCTTGTCAGACCAAAATGTTCATTTTGGGTCCAAACAACCTCGTCGCGGGATTCTTTGTGCCTTGTGGTAAGGACTTTGTTGTAGTTTCTTCTTGTTCACACAATCGATACTCAATATTGTAGATTGAGCAGAGCGAAATCACCAGGAAGTATTGAGATCTTGCTAAAGCGTGACTTTAGCTTGGCTGGGTTGCTAGGGCGTTACCCTTGCTTGGCTGGTTCTGTAACAGTTGTGGTCGCGGCACTACCGTCGGCTCCCGAGAAGACTAGGACCGAATTACGTTGACAGAGGGTTTGGTGGCACTGAAAGTCGGCTCTTGAGGAGACTAGGACTTAGAGTGTGATCACCGATAAGAGAAAGAAAAGGAGAGGAGTTGCTCTTAGAGAGGTTTGCTATAGAGAGAACTTAGATCATCTTAGAGATGTTGTTGTTGAATGTGAATGTGTGTTTTAGAATGAGAGGAGAAGGTGTTTATATAGGGAAGAAAAAGAAGAGTGAAATGATGAGTGGAAGAAAAATAATGAAAGTAGAATATGAAAGTGATTTGTAAAATATGGAAAAGATAGAGAAATGATGAAATGAAAGCAAAGCATGAAGGTGCAGAAACATGGAAGTGATGATGATCTATTAAAGAGATTGTAGAAGAAAAATATATCCAAGGAAAAAGAGAAAAGCATCTAGCTTTCTTCATGTGGGTAGGAAACATGAACATGTGAATATTGACACTACTACAAAATATGCATCACACAACAGTGTATAACTGTTGTCCCAAGAGTAAAGTTCTGTCGTCTATCTCGGTGTTGTGTGATTACAATACTCAGACGACGGTGAATCACCGTTGTGTGTCGATCATAGGGACAACGCAGAAGATAGAACCGTTGTCCCAAATATGAGCATGCCAATGCCAGAAATTGGATGCGCGGCATGCACCACATCAAATTTGTTGTTTCAATGGCTACTCACACAACAGAATTAAGTTTCCAACTGATGTTGGTTGCCTAATCAGACAACAGAAATATTATGAACTGTTGTTGGATGATCTTTACCACAACAGATATTTGTATATAACTGTTGTGTGATAGTTGTAATTATATTTGTGGCCAACCAATGGCTGTTGTATGTGAGAGATTAAGGTTGAATTTTGCACCAATTGTACAACACAATGGTTCTATACTATTGTGTGATTCAACAATAGGACAACTGCTTTATGTTTTTTCTGTTGTGTGATTCACAACAAACACATACTCATACAACCTAATTTACGAAATGTCGTTTATTCATTATCGATTATTTGCCTAAAATATTTGCACAAAAATAATGCTCCATATATATTTGCATAGAAACAATGCTCTAATATATTTGTCAATCATCCATACATTCAAGTTTCTAGACCATAAAACCAATAAAGAAAGCATTGTAGCTAGCTTAACATAGCAACATTCTAGCTAACAATTTCAAAAAATGAAAAACAGCAAAAGCTGATACAATATATACTTAACTTGCACATATGTAGCTGCTTCATATATGGCTCCTACGTAGAAAGGTCCACTGCTTTCCAATTGCTCAATCACTACATCCATGTCATGCGATGCTTCTCGAGTTTCTTCTTGTCTTCCTGTCCATGAATCACTAACCATTATGTCATGTATCAAAACATAATTAGGGACTAACAAGACTGAGAGAAGGTACACTTAATCAATCAGTCATACTATAGTCATATACCGAATTGAGAGAAAAAACTTATGAATTCATTAGATATTTATGACTCAATTCGAGAACATGCAATCTATCATACAAAGTGCTATCAGAATTGGTTGATATGATAGGATATGCAGCAAGAATAAATCTACTAAGATGTAGATACTTACTGGAATACATGCTAGTAACAACTTTCATTATCACCAATTAAAATTGACTGCCTATGTTCATAAACATGCTTTCTTTGCACTTGGAAAAAGGAACAGAACAACTTCATGAGCAAGAAAGCACAACTCATAAACCTGTTGATCCAATTTATAGATTTTCTCTCTTTTTTTCTCGTTCAATTTATGCACACATTAGCATACAAGATGCTTTATTTATAGAATGCTAACTAATTATATAGATCTCCCTGATTTAGTAGTTTTATCACTTAGTCAACATAACTGGTGGTTTCTCCTCAGGGAAGTACAAGAATCACAAAGTCTATATTACTGGTCAATGAAAAAAATTTCAAACCTAAATAACTGTGATTATAGTAAGCACATGGTACTACAAAAAAGACATTATTTCCAATCTACCTCCAATACTTCATCAAACTCAACCAGACTCTTTCTTCAAGTATTTGATTTTATTATAAAACTGATATAGCAACAAGAAGTGAGAGCTTACCCTAAACCTTGTTTCTGCTCCACATATGACCAAATTTGCAGGCTTGTCATGTTAGAGATATATTCGGGAATTGATCATGTTATATTGCAGCTTCTTAACATCCTATAGTATAGAGCAAAATGCATAAGAAAAATGATTGTTATGAACTTCTGGATTATTCTAATTAGAAGATACCAAAACTATAAAGATGACTCACAATTATTGCATGTTTTTCATGTTCGACAAGTTTGGAAAAACTAAGCTCTCTCTGGTTAAGTCACTGATTACTCTGCCTCATAATAAGAAAGACAAAAGCCTATTTCAGTAATGATCTTTCAAAGCAAAGAAGGGAAAGAATGTGAAACTAAGATAACTGCTAAGTTATAAGCCACGACTCACAAGTATGTCATATTACTTAAGGCAAAAAGAGTAGAAGGAATGGGCCCTTCAAAGCCACTCTCTTGCATCTCTCTGGCGAAAATATTTTATAGCAATTAATATTACACATGAAGTGTTTGTATACAATTAAAAAGTATAGTAGAAAATTAAAGATCTCTTACATAGAATCACTTCAAACACTTGAAACCATATGCATTTTGATACAAAAATGTAGATGAACTTATACACAAAATTGGGTCACACAGAAACTGAAAGAGAAGAGTTAGTAAAAGTACCAAGTTGGCTTCAAATTAGCAGCAATGAACAACCAATATCCAATAGTCCTAGTAATCAAAGCATTCTTTGGTCCCAGTTTCCTAACCATCGGAGACAAGTACAAAATCCCAAGCGACGTTGTTCTCAAATCCTCCTCCTGATACCAAAACCCATATCAATTTAGCTACAAATCAATCAAAATGTTTTTTCAATTCACCCCTTAAATTCGAAAAGCCAAACTCACAATGTTGATAGTGCTTTCTAGATTCTAATCGGCATCGTAAGCAAGAAAGATCAACAAAAATGCAGAGATGATAACATGAACATCTCTGGTATGACTACTTCCCTCCTTGACCGGCAAATCGTCGGCAACGAAGAGAGACACTATCTGATGAACATAGCGTCGTGGACCTTCTTGTCACTGGCCCAACACAACGCCGCATCATCGAAACAGCACAACACGTTCGCCTCCGCCGTTACGAACACCTTCGTTTTTTGTATCACTTCAATTGACCCTAGTTTGAGAGCGAGGAGGAGAGAGAAAGTGGATCTGGGGCACTGTATCTCCTTCATCGCTAAAGAGGAAGATGAACAATCTAAGAGAACAGAACCCTAAATCTAAGAGAAAGGTAGAGATAGATAGGGAACTAGATTCAAAATCTACCTTTGGTCTTGGTTTCTTGATTATCTTGGAGGGCGACTCTGTTCATCCTCAGCCATTAGATTGAGATTGAAAATTTAAGGGTACAAAAGGAGAAAAGGAAAATTGAAATTGGAAGAGTGAGAGATGAGAATGGTGGTTGGCAAAGCTGTTGAGAAGTTGAAGAAGAGATTTCAGTGCTAGGTGATTCAAAGACATCGATTTCGAAGAATAGAGTGAGGATTTAGGGAGAGAGTGATCGAGGGGAAGAATAGAGAGGCTGTCGAGTCCAAGAATAGAGAGAGTATCTAAGTTTGTAAAACTGTGGAGTAGTGGATGACATATCCTATCCTTTTTTTTTTAACAAAGTCTATGAGACAACGTATAATCAAAGATCTGTTGTATGAATGTAAAAATTTTTAACAAACAGGGGGAGGGAAATTTTGCCTCCTGTGTCTATGTGGATTTCATTTGAGTGAAACTTTGCCGCCCGCAATTTTGCACCTTGTTCAGACAACAGAACTATAACAATCTGTTGTACAAACTTGTGCATCTTGCACTAGGTACACCTAGTAGGATTTCTCAAAATTCATACAACATTTCGTTATACAACAGATTATAAAAAACTGTTGTGTGGATAGTTCTAATTCCATTTTCGTGAGCTTGTTCTGGGAGGGAATTATGTGCTCATTTCCTTCCATTCTAGGCCTCTGATTTACACAATAGAAACTTCTTAACTCTGTTGTGCAATATCTTCCTTAAAAACAGGTTTTCAATTTGATTATATTCACACAACAGAAATAGATTTTGTACCGTTGTATGATAGAGTTTGTGTTAACACACAACAGCAGATTTGTGTTCTATTGTGTGATGGGTGTTGTGTGTTTCTATTTTTGTAGTAGTGTGAGCTGGTTTTAGGTCAGTTTCTGCCCCTTTATTCCTTCAATTATTTCTCCAACAAGACTTCAAAATGAGCCTTCGACTTCTTCATAAAAAATATTCCACTATGAGTGTAGATCATCCTGACAAATTTTCAGAGCTTTATTCCATGCGGTTGGGCTGAAAATGCTGCTGGACCTCTTACAGGTCCAGTTTTCCAGTTTTGCTTCTGTAGAAAATTGGACTGCTTGTTTGAAGGCCTTCCACTCAAAACTAGCTATGGCACTCTTCATAAGAAATGATCCTTGGGATGTCTAGTATTAATCTGGAAAGTTTTGCTTGCTAATCCCAAGTGCAGGAATCATGTAGTAGTATAGACTCAGAAGTACGAGTGTCGTTTCCGCCGAGAGCAGTGAGAAAAACACAGAAGGATGAATAAACTGAAAAGAAGACAATTTGAATGAGTTTACTTGAGGAGAAAATTCAATAAGGACATACACTAAGGTTTCGGGGTTCCACCTTAAATCACCTATGTAATCATATTAATTCGACTCTCTCCCTTGAAACTTATTCAAGAAAACTGACACTAAGGATGAATTCAATTTAAGGTAATTCAAATACGCAAGGCCCAGTCAGTTTCTGTAGGAATAATTAAGTATAAACTGTACCTATGGCAACAACCTATCAAGAAACAATTCCAACGAAATTGTTTATCAATCTGCAACTCTACTTAGTCTCAAAAGCATGGATATTTTTACTACACAATAGGAAAAACATGGCTGATCCTATGAAATAGATTATCAAATACTCATCAATCAATCAAAAAGTAAATGCAGAAATTAAACTTGAACATCCAAAAACTGAATTTGCATTGAAGTTCTTGTCGAATCGAATTAATAAAAACTACATAGGAAATCCAAAGTTTCTCCCCTAGCCTTAGCTAGGAAATTAGTTCTCCATAAGAAAAATGAAAGCAAAAAGATCCATAAGTTTGGAAGAGTACAACGCAGAAGATGAACTGAGGTTGAAGGAGAAGAAGAGAAAACCAATCTGCCCGAACCTCTCTTTTATGTTGTTCATTGCCCAGCCCTTTGTTGACATCTAATGCCTGAAGACGTCTTCTTTTGATTGAACTTCCTGATTTCATGTAGGCCAAAATCCCCCAATTCATGAAGACATTCAATTGTAATTGAACTCCTTTTTCTACTGACTTCAAGGAGCTTGTAAAAACTGGGCTCTTCTTAATTGCTAGGTACCCCTTCAATCCCCTTAATTAGAAGGCAATTGAATCTGAATGTCAGAAAAGCTTGAGCTGCGTTTTGCAAAGCAAAGGAGTGTCTTCAAATGAGTAGAGAAGAGGATAGGAAGCTGGTCACGTGAGAGGCTTATCTCTTCTCCAAAAATTAATTATACATATTAGTAATTGACCACACAAGTCAATGTATCCACCTCCAAGTCCAAGTGCAGCAATGGGCCTTTAATTGTCCAATTCCTTCATCCAAGTATCAGACCTAGCAAATCAGAAAAATGATATAATTAGAATAATTTAGGCCAATAAGAGACTCAATAGCCAAGCAATTATGACGATATGACTGCATTTTTAACCACTTATCAAGTTTCAACTTATTTGAATCTTGTTTGGTTAGTCTTCTGCCCCTCTTTCCTTGTTTAGCTCGGTTTCTCCTAGCCGAAGTAAGAAAATGTGCTAAAGTTGACTTTTCATTTCCATGCTTCCATCATTTCTTTTTCTTACAGCTCGCATAATTCTCCATAGTAGGCTTTATTTAGCCTCTAAATAATATATTTCGAACTTGTGGACAATATATAGCTTGGCTCAATTTCTCCAACGCATGCCTTGTCAGGCCAAAATGCTCATTTTGGGTCCAAACACAAATAACAACCACGTTTACAAAACCTAATAACGTGGAGCAATAGTTGGAGAATAAATCAAACCTAATCTAAAACCCTAATGACTAGGTCTTTATTAACAGACTAACAATAAACCCTATAACCAATGAGACTAAGTCAAAGCGACTTAACTAACAAGAAACCCTAACAAATCCTCCCTTAAACTGAACTGCAATCTGCAGTCAGTTTGCATATGCCAAGTTGCTCTCTCATCTTCAAGAATACGTCCAGCTTTAAGGGTTTAGTCATCATATCAGCAACTTGATCTTTTGAACCACAATGCACTAACTCAACTACTCCATCTTTCGATAAGTCATGAAGAAAATGGAATCCAATATCAATGTGTTTACTCTTACTATGCATGACTGGATTCTTTGACAACTTAATGGCTGAGCTATTATCACAAAAGATGGTGGTGCACTTACTTGGTTTGTGATCAAGTTTTTCAAGAATCCTCTGCATCCACACACACTGACATGCACAGGAGGTTGCAGCAATGCACTTAGCCTCCGTAGTAGAGAGTGTGACAACTGGTTGTTTCTTTGAGGACCAAGCCACTGCACCGGAACTCAATAGAAATACATAGCCTGAGGTGTTCTTCCGATAGTCAATGTCTTCAGTGTAATCACTATAGGAGAAAGCCAGCAAGTTTCCATCTCCACCTTTCTTGTATAGAATCCCTAGCTCAACTGTACCTTTTAAGTATCTCAAAACTCTCTTCACAGCTTGATGATGCAAGTAAGTAGGCCTTTTCATAAAACGACTAATTAAGCTTACCACATACATCAAGTCGGGCCTGGTGGCCGTTAGATACATGAGGCTGCCCACCATTTGTTTATAAGCTGTGTCATCAACACATGCACCTCCTTCATCCTTCACAAGCTTGGAGCCTGGCACAATCGGGTTTTTCATAGGATTGCAGCGTTCCATGCCAAACTTCTCTAGCACTTCATTAGCATACTTCTTCTGGTTAATGAATATCCCATCAGATCTTTGAATAACCTCCACACCTAGGAAATACCTCATTTTTCCAAGGTCTGACATATCGAAGTGCTCCTTCATGGAGTCTTTAAATCTCCCAAACATAGCCTCATCATTTCCTGTGAAGATAAGATCATCAACATACAAACTTACCACTAGAAGCTTCCCACCTTCTTCAGTCTTAATGAACAATGTGTGCTCACTAGGACAACGCTCAAACCCTTCAGTAGTGAAGTAAGACTCTATTTTGCTGTACCAAGCTCGAGGAGCTTGTTTGAGTCCGTATAGGGCCTTTTTTAACATGTACACCTTGTCTTCTTCACCCTTTTTTTCATACCCCAGAGGTTGATCAATGTATACTGCCTCATTGAGTTCACCGTGCAAAAATGCACTCTTCATATCAAGTTGGTACACATTCCATCCCTTGTGAGCTGCAAGAGCTAAGATCATTCGAATAGTATCTCATCGAGCTATAGGGGCAAACACTTCGTTGTAGTCAATCCCATGCTGCTGAGTGTAGCCCTTGGATACAAGCCGGGCTTTATACTTGTCAACCTCCCCATTCTCGTTCAACTTGGTCTTATATAGCCACTTTACTCCTATTCTCTTTGCCCCTTCTGGTAATGAACATAACTCCCAGGTGCCATTCGTCTTGATGGCTTTGATTTCATAATCCATAGCATCTCTCCATTTTAGACTATTGATTGCATCTTCAAAGAACACAGGATCAGCTGATGAGGTGTACATCACTAGGTTTTCTTCCTCCTCGGATAAACTTTCTCCGCTCACATAATCCTCCGTCCATGGAGGTGTTCTTCGTATCCTCTCTTGAACTGGACTAGGTGGTGAATCTGGCTCATTAGGTGAAGTTCTTGAGGCATCACCTCCTTCTTCACTCAAGTTTTCTTCTTCGATATTCTGCTCCCCTGCATCACTTTCTTCTTCTTGTTCACTTCCCTCCATCTCATCTTCATCTCCCCATCTAGTACATTACTCTTGCTACCTTGATTAGCTGCATTCCAATTCCACCTCTCATCTTCCTCGAACACCACATCTCTACTTATCACTATTTTCTTCAGCACTGGATCATACAATCTATATGCTTTCGACTTCTCACTTAAGCCTAAGAAGACACATTTGTAGCTCTTGTCATCTAGCTTTTGTCTCTTGTTGTCAGGAACATGCACTACACACCCAAACACTCTTAGGTGAGCTACTGAAGGCTTGTTCCCACACTATGCTTCCTCAGGAGTCATATTCTTCATTGCAACTGTAGGACATATGTTAAGAACATGTACTGCCCAGTTGACTGCCTCCAGCCAGAATTCCCTTGGAACTTGCTTCTTTGCTAACATGCATCGTACCATATTCATAATGGTACGATTTCTTCTCTCTGCCACCCCATTTTGTTATGGGGTGTAGGCTGCAGTGAGTTGTCTTCCAACCCCATTCGAGCTATAGAACTTGTTGAACTCTTGTGAGGTGAACTCACCCCCTCTATCGGTACGAAGGCAACATATGAAGCTTCTTGTTTCTTTCTCAACTAAGCTCTTGAATTGTTTGAACATGGCAAAAGCTTCTGACTTGGCATTCAAGAAGAAAGACCATACTTTTCTGCTATAATCATCTATAAAAGTAATTAGGTACCTCTTTTGGCTGTTGGACTCAGGTGTAATTGAACCGCAAATGTCTGCATGAACTAACTGTAATCCTTGTGATGCTCTCCACAAACTTTTCTTTGGAATAGCTTCACGGTGCTGCTTGCCTACCATGCAGCTAGTGCACACCTTTGTGGAAGCATTGAGTGATGGTAGCCCTTTCACTAGTTTCTTGTAGGACAAGGTTCTCAGGCCTTTGTAGCTAAGGTGTCCCAGCCTCTGATGCCATAATTCAGTCTCATCCTCTTCTGTAGCCTTAAAGCATGTTGTAGCTTGAGTTTGCACTGATGTAAGCAGGATAAACATACAATTGGCAGACATGGCAGTCTGCATGATCAACCCTCTCATAGGGTGATAGATTTTGTACATGCCATGGTGAATCAAAATGGCCAAATTTTTCTCTTGCAATTGGCCAATACTAAGCAAATTGTTTTTCAATTCAGGAATGTAAAATACCTCACTAATCACCTGAGTTATCCCATCAACCTGTAACTTGATGCATCATTTCCCCATCACTGCCATCTTCATGTTGTTGCCAAGTTTCACTACATGCCGAAATGACTCATCAAGGTTGAAAAACCATTGTTTGTTGCCACTCATGTGGTTGCTACAGCCTCAGTCAAGGAACCAAACTTCCTCTCTTCTTGAGTTGTGGAACTCCACATATTCCATTAGCAACATCTCCTGATCTCCTGATCTTCATCAAGTTCTGCATAGTTAGCACCTTTCTCCCAGCTTGGGCACTCATATTGGAAGTGTCCCAACTTATGACACTTGAAGCACTCCACTATTGCTTTGTTGAATGGCTGCCTTCCACGACCTCTGCCTCTTCCTCTAACCATGCCTCGGCCTCGGACTCCAATCCTCTCCTCATAGCTTACTTTCAGAGCTTGTTCTTCACTCCCATGGTCATTCATCCTTTGCTCATGGACTAGTAGACTACTTTGTAGTTCATCTACTGTCAATGTATCCAAATTATTGGATTCTTCCACCGAGCATACCACATAGTCAAACTTTGTGGTCATAGACCTCAGAATTTTCTCAATAATAACCACCTGCTCCATTCTCTTCCCATGGATCTTCATTTTGTTAACAATTGTGAGAGTCCTGGCAAAGTATTCATCTACTTTCTCTTCTTCCTTTATTTGCAAGACTTCGAACTCTTTCCTAATTAAGGGCTTGAAGTTGTGCACGCTTAACCCTAGTTGAGCCTTGATATTTCTGTTTCATGGAATCCCAGATATGCTTGGCTGTGTCTTTATTGAGGATTGTTTCCATGATTGTGCGGTCGATGGCCTGGAAGAGATAGTTCTTCGCCTTGAGATCTTTCAGTTTTTTATCCTCAATAGATTTGCGTTGACCTTCTGTCAACTCAGCTCCTTCTACTACTACTGTGACTCCATTCTCGATCAATCCCCAATACTCCTTGGAGCATAAGAAATTCTCTATCAATATGGCCCAATGATCATAATGGCCATCAAATTTTGGGATCATTGGCTGCACAAAGCTGCCCTCAGTGGCCATCTTCACCCACTCTTTTCTTACTCTTCTTTCTCTTCTCTGTCACTCAAAAATCTAATCTTGGTCAGGGTCCGTGGTAGAGCTCTGATACCACTTGTTGTGAACTTGAAACCCTAGACTTTACTCAACACACTATAGAGCTCAAAGCCTCTGAATTTTATTGACTGAATAATTGTTGGCTCTATACTAGCCTTGCAATACAGGAATGATAACAAATAACAACCACGTTTACAAAACCTAATAATGTGGAGCAATAGTTGGAGAATAAATCAAACCTAATCTAAAACCCTAATGATTAGGGCTTTATTAACAGACTAACAATAAACCCTATAATCAATGAGACTAAGTCAAAGTGACTTAACTAACAAGAAACCCTAACATTAACTGGGAGAGGCTTTGCTCTCTGCATTTCAACTGCATGGCTGCTTACTAAGCTGACCACAGCGGCATACTTTGTCATAGCGAGGGCCAACAATAGTTATGTTTGGTGGGAGTTTACCTAACCAGGGGGACTGGAAATCATAGTGATTCTCGTCCATTACCAGTTTACCACAAACGCCACGGTCATATTCATAATTAATCTCTTACTTCTCCATCTTCTTTTATTTCAAGGTCAGAGCTTGCCTTCCTTTGAAGCCTCTTCCTCAGCTCCGCAACTTCGGCTACGTCCCTCAGATCCGGTATGTCAAGCTTTCTGTATTCTTTCTTCCAATTCCTTCTCATCTGAGCCGCATGCTGGGCGACTTTGTGCTTTGGTATAGTCAAGAGCCTCATTGGATATTCCACCTCGTCTTCGGGCTTTGGTACTAGCCTACTAGTCGCCTACTTACCATAGCTTTGGGTTTTGTAGTTGTGAAGTAGATGCACTACAGTTAATTGGAGTATGTATAGAGTAATCACCTTTTCGAAAGAAGCTGGCGATCTAAGTTTAACTAAAGCTGCGGATGGAATGGGAGAACTATATCCAACTCTGATGGTTCAATTTGATGAGATGAGGCAATATGTTCAATGATTTTTACAAGCAGGACCAACAACCTCCCTATAAGAGCTCAGCTAGACTCCCGCTATATATTCTTCTCATGTCAGAAAAATAAGAATCCAATTCCAACAAGTTGTTTTTCGTTGAACGTAAGTGTGGATTGCACAAGGTGTTAAACCACTAATAGATTTAGATTTAGATTGGAGTTGCTATTCTGATCAAGGAAAAATATGAGTGCTTTTACAAATACCCTAACTGATGCAGAACAGATGCCAGTCCAATTTGAAGAACAATTGGATCGTGCTAAAGGAGGAAAACGAAAAGTGATTAGTAGACGTGAAATGGGCTTCTGGAGTTCGATGGGGATGCACCTTACCTTTCCGGAAAGGGAATCGCGCCAGAAACAAGACTCATCGCTTGGCCATGAGCTGTAGCATTTTTCGGGCTTTCGAGGTCGTTTATGGCCTCAAAACTGCATTTTTCTATTTTATCCGTTTTTGGTTTTCCTAGTTATTTTTGGGTTGTTTTCGTTTTTATCCATGAGCTTTAGGGTTTCGATGTTAGTCGCCCTAAGGTATTTTTCTCTTATTTATGCGGCTGCAGAACGCATCTTATCATCTTTTATCAATAAAATTGAGATTATTCTCTTTTATCTCTGGTGGACTCCAGAATCTTTTGCTTAGGTTTATTGCTGGTAAACCTAGTTATCAATCCGACTGCGTCACTAACTGCTAATTTCATCAATCTCTTTCTCTGTGAAGCTTGCAACAGTCGCATATTTCAGTTATGTCTACTTTGCCACCAGAAAGCGTGTAGATGAAAGCATCCTAAAACCTTTTTATTCAGGACTAAAAACACAAAAATACCCTCTGCTTCATGATGTTCAATTGATCGAATACCCGTACAACATCAGCACACTCAATTCCTACACTCTAGTTTCTTAGAATGCAATCACTCCAAAATACAAAAGCAACCACTACAATGGCTATATGCATGTACAATTTGTTTGATCAGTCTTCGGGGTATACTGTTTATCCCTCCATCCTGCAGCCACAAGAAAAAGAGGGGGAAAAAATCATGAATTGCCAGTCCACCAAATATTTTGAAACAAAAACAAAACGATTAAAAACATTGATTTGAAGTTGTCTGACTTCAGAGGAAAGCAAGAAAGGATATATTGAAGAATGTCATCAAAAAAAGAAAAGATTAAAGAAACTAAACCAACCAAAAAATCTCATTCGTTTCAAATTGATCCATTGAGAAATACCTGTGTTTGGACCCAAAATGAACATTTTGGCCTGACAAGGCACGTTTTGGAGAAATTGAGCCAATGTCAGTGGCTCAAGCTATTTATTGTCGACAAGATCGAAATATATATTTAGAGGCTAAATAAAGCCTACTATGGAAGCATGAAAAGTCAACTTTAGCACATTTTCCTACTTCGGCTAGGAGAAACCGAGCTAAACAAGGAAGGAGGCGCGGCAGACTAACCAAATGAAATCTAAATGAGCTAAAACTTTCCAGATTAATACTAGACATCCCAAGGATCATTTCTTATGAAGAGTGCCAGAGCTAGTTTGGAGTGGAAGGCCTTCAAATAATCAGTCCAATTTTCTACAGAAGCAAAACTGGAAAACTGGACCTGTAAGAGGTCCAGCAGCATTTTCGGCCCAACCGCATGGAATAAAGCTCTGAAAATTTGTCAGGATGATCTACACTCATAGTGGAACATTTTTTATGAAGAAGTCGGAGGCTCATTCTAAAGTTTTGTTGGAGAAATAATTGAAGGAATAAAGGGGCAGAAACTGACCTAAAACCAGCTCAATATTCACATGTTCATGTTTCCTACCCACATGAAGAAAGCTAGATGCTTTTCTTTTTTTCCTTGGATATATTTTTCTACTACAATCTCTTTAATAGATCATCATCACTTCTATGTTTCTGCACCTTCATGCTTTACTTTCATTTCATCATTTCTCTATCTTTTCCATATTTTACAAATCACTTTCATACTCCACTTTCATTATTTTTCTTCCACTCATCATTTCACTCTTCTTTTTCTTCCATATATAAACATATTCTCCTCTCATTCTAAAACACACATTCACAACATCAAAACATCTCTAAAATGATCTAAGTTCTCTCTAGAGCAACCTCTCTAAGAGCAACTCCTCTCCTTCTCTTTTTCTTACCGGTGATCACACTCCTAGTCCTAGTCTTCTCAGAAGCCGACTTTCAGTGCCACCAAACCCTCTGTCAACGTACTTCGGTCCTAGTCTCCTCGAGAGCCGATTGTAGTACCACGACCAAACACCAACACCAAGACATATTCACAACATCAAAACATCTCTAAGATGATCTAAGTTCTCTCTAGAGCAAACCTCTCTAAGAGCAACTCCTCTCCTTCTCGTTCTCTTACCGGTGATCACACTCCTAGTCCTAGTCTTCTCAGAAGACGACTTTCAGTGCCACCAAACCCTCTGTCAACGTACTTCGGTCCTAGTCTCCTCGGGAGCCGACGGTAGTGCTGCGACCACAATGGTTACAGAACCAGCCAAGCAAGGGTAACGCCCTAGCAACCCAGCCAAGCTAAAGTCACGCTTTAGCAAGTTCTCCTCATTTCCCAGTGGTTCTCGCTCTGCTCGATCTACAACATCGAGTATCGATTTGGTGATTTTCAAGAAGCTCAGCAAAAGTCCTCACCACGAGGCACAAAGAATCCCACGACGAGGTTGGTGCTCTCCTCGTCCACAATTGCTTGAAAGAAGTCAGGTCAAGGGACACCCCCGACGACCGCACCCGAACGGTGCTGGTACGCCTGCGCAGAAAAGAGACTGTTGACCAGCTGCAACAAAACTGGAGCCAAACATTTTGGCACGCCCAGTGGGACAAGGTTAGAATTTTTTTTCTCTTGAAGACATTTAACCACTGGGCTTCAAAACAAACATTTTGGCACGCCCAGTGGGACTACATCAAAAGCTTTTCTCTTGAAGCACATTCAACCACCGGGCTTCAAAACAAACATTTTAGCACACCCGGTGGGACTATATAAGAGTCTTTTTGCATTTGTTCGCCATCATTGAGATGCCAGGGGAAAATCTTTACCAAAAGAAAGTATTCCTAAAGTGAATAGATGGTCAATGTTGCCACCACTGGTGATACTGCCATTAATGATGAGTTTATGCCTATTCCCATCCCTGAGGGGGCAAGCATTGAGGAACAGCTCGCGATCATCATGGCCAACATCGAGAGGCATAAAGAAAAGCGCGCCAGAGACATGGCCAGTTTGATCGCAAAAACAAAACAAAGGTTTCGCGATTGGGACCAACAAATTGAGCAGAACGGTCGAGAAGCTAGAGAACAATTCCATAAGCCTTTCTTGAGCAGCGACAAACAGACCACTCAACATGCCGCGAACATCACATATGAGTTCACAACCTTACGCGAGGAAGGTTCCAGCTTGGCTAATTCGCAGCAAGGCGAATTGGAACGTCAAAAACCTGCTCGCGAAGAGGTCGTTTCTGAGACTAACTTGCCTATAGGTGGCAATCAAACTAAGGGTCTCACTGGTGAGTCACAACCTTACACAGAGGCTGTGCATGGAAAAGGTCATCAATAAGATTGTTCTTCTGACAATACAATTGTCTCTAAACAAATATCTGATTTCTCTACTGATCAAGCCAAATATGTGGCTACTGATCAGAGGCATGGGGGGCAAGATATGACCCATGATCATCCCTTTGATCAAGAGAAGTTGGCGACAGTTGGCGACAAAGCTGATCTTGGGACACCGTCATCTCCCAAATTACAATTGAAGATCATGCCTCTTCAACCAACAAAGATACTTGGGGGGCAAGATTACCCCTCTCACGAGCCAAATTCCTCCAAATTCTTTAACGAGAAGTGTCTTTATTCTTTTCCTACAAGCTCTCACAGGAGGGATTTTTATCCTACAAATTTTGATACATCGGAGCGTGGAATGAAGCATAGATGGCCTCCCCCATGGTCTTCTAGAGGTTAGCCAAACGTGTCGTTGCTAGCTCCTTGCTTTTTTGTTAATTTCCTATCAGTTTTCAGTTGTTTTTTACCTTTATTTTCATAGTATAAAAAAAAAAAGGTTGAATTTGGTAAGGGTTTGTGAATCATAACGGGATAGGTGAAGTTTCTTTTGTTAATATTGGTCTAAACTCCTTATTGGTGCCTAGTTCAGGTTCCTTAAGGTTAAGGGCGGCTTTTATTAACACTTGTTAAACTGTCTTCACACTTATGACATTTCTCATCTTAGTAAGTATAGCCTATGTGAAATGGTGTCTAGAAAGGGGACAACGTTCATGACAGGTTCTTGAATCCAAAAGTGCATGCAAATGGGCCTAAACCACTATGTGGGAGTAGCTCATGCCAAAATGGATTCTGCCTCTCCTATTCGTCCTCCCCATCTGGCCATTTCAGTAAGGTTGCCCAAAGGATTTGAAAGAAAATTTGTGTCTAGACGACTATACTTGGGCTGCATGTCTAAACCTTGATTCACAATGTCTTATTTAAAAAAAAATACAAAAAGAGTTTCAAATTTGTGCGTCGCAGACGATGCAAAAAATTGTGTTCTTGCCTGATACTGGCTGGAACTTGCTAATATACTTAAGATGCCATTGGTATTGGTCTAGGTACATATACAAGAGGCATTTAATATGCCTAGTATGGTATTAGCAGTAGAGGAGGTCAAATCAATATTTTTGCCAATAATTGTGGCGAAAGCTGGGTTACGAATTGTTGGCAGCCAAGTGGTTTTAATTACATGGCCTCACAAAGGATGGTTCGAGAAGGAAGATTGGCGATTAATATAAGTATGCTCACTATATATAATTAAGAGGGAGAAAGGCCACTGTTCAAGTAATTTTAGTCAAGCCAATACAAGTGGCTTTAGAGCAACGGCATTATAAGAGCAGTGCTGATTCAAGACCTCTTCAGTCAAGACGAAGACCTTTTGACTTCGAGGTCTGGGGGGCAATGTTTGGACCCAAAATGAACATTTTGGCCTGACAAGGCACGTTTTGGAGAAATTGAGCCAATGTCAGTGGCTCAAGCTATTTATTGTCGACAAGTGACGCGCTCGAAGCGAGCGCATAATTTAACCCTGAAATGTCGTTAGTAGTAAAGTAAGTAGGGATCGTTCTATCCGGGGATTGAGGGTACACTTGTAATTGTGAAACAAATAAAGAAAAGTATTATTTACAAAAATAAAATAAAGAATATAAATATATACAATTGTATAAACAAATAAAGAATTAAAATAATAAAGTATTATTTACAAAAATAAAATAAAGAATAGAAATATATACAAGTAACAAAATAAAAAGGGAGGGGGGTTTAAGAATTATAGAATTGAAAATTAAGATAAATAAAATAAAGAAAATGTAAAAACATATATACAAGGGTGGATCGCAAGGAACAAAGATCAAAACCACATCCATATGTAAGAAATCCAATTACAATTCCTATAGTTGATTTTAAATGTCATGAGAGAGGAGTTGATCATGTGAAACATTCGAAAGCAAATGATTTCCCATATTTTACTTTTCAATGCTAATTAACCTAAGCGAAAGCACCTAGATTAATCCTATCAAACATGCAATCAAGCCCTAGAAAGCTAGTCAATCATGACATGTTCAACGCATTAGACATAGAGAAAGGCTATCAACTCAAGTGTACAACTTAGTATGAATAAGTTCACCTAATTGCAATCCTCTTCAATTGAATTCGATTTTTGTCCAAAACCTTTACTACTTTGATTCAAGTTTACACAAAACGAAAAGTCGATTTCATGTTCTTAAACCTAGCACCAATTACATGCAAATCCTATAAGTGTCGACCCAAATAAGATAAACATATAAAAGTTTTCTATCAAGCAAATTCAATCGAACAATCACACATAAGCAACTATGGAATCACAACATAGAAATCGAAAATCCTTATTCAATCATAAAATTTCAGAATATAAACTTTATTCAAACATAAATGTCAACTAAAAATAATTCTTACGAAACTAAGCAAGATTACAAAGAAAGAGGTTGAATTACACCGTGGATGAAGATGAGATGAACGAATTGAGGATGTGGTCTCTTGAATCTCGAAAGCAAGCTTCAAGGATGGATATGGATGGTGATGCTCACGGCTTCTCTTCTTCTTCCTTTGGCCTTGCTTGAACTCGTGGAGATGACTAGAGGATGGAGAGAAAATGGAGAGGAAATGGTGAGACAAAGAAGATGAGATGGATGAAGGAAGGTAACTAAGGAAAATGGAGAGGAAATGGTGAGACAAGGAGATGAAATGGATGAAGGAATGTGTTTTAGAATGAGAGGAGAAGGTGTTTATATAGGGAAGAAAAAGAAGAGTGAAATGATGAGTGGAAGAAAAATAATGAAAGTGGAGTATGAAAGTGATTTGTAAAATATGGAAAAGAAAGAGAAATGATGAAATGAAAGCAAAGCATGAAGGTGCAGCAACATGGAAGTGATGATGATCTATTAAAGAGATTGTAGAAAAAATATATCTAAGGAAAAAGAGAAAAGCATCTAGCTTTCTTCATGTGGGTGGGAAACATGAATATGTGGTGTTGAGCTGTTTTCAGGTCAGTTTCTTCCCTTTTATTCCTTCAATTATTTCTCCAACAAGACTTCATTATATGCCTTTGACTTCTTCATATGAAATGTTCCACTATGAGTGTAGATCATCCTGACAAATTTTCAGAGCTTCAATCCATGTGGTTGGGCCAGAAATGCTGCTGGACCTCTTACAGGTCCAGTTTTCCGGTTTTGCTTCTGTAGAAAATTGGGCTGATTGTTTGAAGGCCTTCCACTCATATTTTTCTCTGGCACTCTTCATAAGAAATGATCCTTTGGGTGTCTAGAATGGATCTGGAAGGTTTCAGCTCATTTGAAGTTCATTTGGTCAGGCGGCCGCTCCTTCTTCCTTGCTTGGCTCTGATTCTCCTAGCCGGAGTAAGAAAATATTCAAGGTTGACTTTTTAGTGCATTTTCATTCTTCTCCATCATTTCTAGGTAATTATGGACCTAACGCTCATTTCACCTTCATTTACTCCAATGTACCTAAAAATAGAAATTGAATTAAAATCGATTCAGTTAAGGAATTAACTAAGCAAAATGTGAGGAAATAACTATTAAAATATCACATTAAAATGCTCCTATCAAATTCCCCCACACTTAGCTTTTGCTAGTCCCTTAGCAAAACAAAACAAAAAAAATCCAAAACAGAACAAAGACTTGACAAAAGGCAAGTAAATGACTCTATTGCTCCTAACTGTTGTCTCAGAGACTCCAAACTCATGGCTTTCACGTTAAACACTTAATCAAAATCACAAAGATAATTCCATGGTTAATAAACCTGTGACATTCATATGACTAAGCAAGATATGGAGAACTTAAGTGAATGATAGCATGTTTCGAACAAGTCCAATCCAAACTTACAGGGCATACTCTCGATTTTTCTCTCAGAAATGGCTATGCTTAAAAGCTTCACACTCAAGTATATGCAAGAGAACAAATTGTAAGGCAACAAACAACTTGCATATTTCATCAATAAACACATTTTGTGAAGAATTTTTAAAGACCTCATGAAATGACTAAGTGCACAAATGGACCTAAACCATAAGCTCGACTGCGTAACTGACTCCACTAACCAAAGACTGCCCATCTCAAGGATCAAGTCAGCACTTAAAACAGGTTGTAATGGGGCTAAGCTAGGGTTTTCGAAATGAAGATTAAGGATACAAAAAATCCTAAGGACCTAGCAGAGCTTATAAGGACCACCTTATGTCATCATTTTTGTAGACCAAATATCATTGTTTTGGGCCAAACCTTCACTCTAACCAACATGGGAATGGACAAAGGCATAATTTTCAATTTTGAGCCTTCTACAAATTTGAAAGTCCAAAACCACACTTCAACAATTTCCCAAGAGTTTTTTTTTTTTTAATTTTTCTTCTCTTTTGCCGCTTTTCTTTCTTTCTTTCTTTTTTTTTTTTTTTTTTTTTTTTTCAAGGCAAAATTTTTTCTTTTTTTTTTCTTCTTGGATTTTCCCCACCCCACACTTGTCTTTCATCGTCACCCCTACATACTATGTCATGCTCTACTAAGTCCTTAAGACAAGGGTAGATATATCATGTACTAAGCTCATGGTAGGGTAGTGAGGGTGATGAAACAAAGGTTTTCAACGTAGGCTCAAAGGGGTTCATTCTAAGGAGTCCCACGACGGGCACAATTGGGGACACATGCTTGTTTGGCTTTGGTGGTTACCCTAATGCCTTCTATCCTATCCAGGATCAGTGCATATTATGGCATACAAGTTTTGACAGTCACAACAGCCGAGTTCTAGTACTCTCTAGTCCATTAAAATCTATGGCACATGATCATTGGATTTTCAAAGAAAGATGAGGTTTTGCAAATACAGCCATGAAATTCTGAAATTATCAGTAAGCACTCAAAAAGAAAGTATTTTAGCTCAACAGCTCACTTGGGTCAAATGAATCAGACTTAATCCTAGCATGCTTAATGAACCAAGTTACAATCCTATCTCAAATCTTCATACAAGCATCACAATGTCGATTAACCACAGAATTCAATTAAGTCCTATTTTGATTGTGAAAACCTTCAGCCATGAATTCGGAGACATGTTCATCCTAGACGTTAGGAGCATCCTAAGATTCAAACACACAAAAACACTCTAAAACCAACATTTTTTTTTTTTTTTACAATTTAATTTAATTTCAACACTTAGGTACGGGAACAGGGAGTCTCGATGTGCAATGGGACTGAAACAGCTACCCTTTTTCAAGACTATGTTTAATCCAATATACCTTAGTGTATCACAACATCAATTAAAAACACAATCCAACATCAACTATTTTTCATTTTTTTTTTATAAACTAACTACTAAAAACACAATAAAGCAATAATCCTTCCCCCATACTTAATTCATGCATTGTCCTCAATGTATAAACAAATATAAATCATGCAAAGCATAAATCAAGCATAGAAGAGAAAGTTAACACAACTAAACCTAAAACAACTTAAAATTCATGAAAATAAAATAGAAGGAAGAGTTCAAGAAAGCAAATCTGCGTTTGATGTCTCCTTCACAGCTACAGTTGAAATGGGTTGCCTCCCATGCAGCGCTTAATGTTTAAAGTCTCTCAGCCTCGACTTGTACCTCCATTTACTCCTTTGGAGGAGCGGTATGCGGGCGAGTGGCTTTCGCATTTCCCTTGAGCTCAGCCTCAACTCCTACGGAGATGCAGACATGGCTTAGTATAGTGTAAATTTTTTTTTTTTTTTAATTTTATATATATTTTATTTTATTTTATTTTTTTAAAATTTTTTTTTTTTAAATATAGGACTCAAAAATAAAAGACAAAAAAAAAATATATATATATATAGGACTCAAAATGAAAGACAAAAATATAAATCCCTTCCCCCACACTTAAATATTGCATTATCCTCAATGTAATCAATTAAAAACATGCAATGAAATAAGTAAGCATAGATAGAAGACATTTACGAAAACAAATCCTAAAATAAAAACTAAAGAAAAAAAATAAAAAGAAATAGGGAAAGAGAAAGCAAATCTGATTATATTCTGAATTGGGTTGCCTCCCAAGTAGCGCTTGTATTTTACGTCTTGCAGCCAGACGATACCTACATTAAATAAAGTTAGTAACTATAATTAACAAAGAAATACAAAATAAAAACAAGTATAACTATTAATTACAAACTACAAGTATAATTAACAAGTATATTGTATATAAGACACAAGTTAAGTACTCAAGTGAGTATAAAACGTGAAAAGTATTTTTACAAGTTTAAAGTGTGAAACAACAAAATAATTTACACGTATAGAGTATTCACAAGTATTTCTTTTATTATAAACATTATTGATATCGAATCAAATTCCAAACGGTAAATCAAGTGGACGTGCGGCCCAAGTATAGTCGCCTAGACACAAACTCCCTTTCAAATCTTTTGGGCAACCTTACTGAAATGGCCAGGTGGGGGAGGACGAACACGAGAGGAAAAATCCATTTTGGCATGAGCTACTCCCACATAGTGGTTTAGGCCCATTTGCAAGCACTTCTGGATTCAAAAACCCGTCATGAACGTTGTCCCCTTCCTAGACACCATTCCACATAGGCTATACTTACTAAGATGAAAAAGTTCATAAGTGTGAAGACAGTTCAACAAGTGTTAATAAAGGCCGCCCTCAACCTTAAGGGACCTGAGCTAAGTACCAATAAGGGGTTTAGGCCAATATTAACAAAAGAGACTTCACCTATTCCTCTCAATTTACAACCTACAATTAAAATTCGTGTTCAATAATATAAATAATATTTAAACTAAGTTTTAAACAATTTATATACAACAAATATATACAATAAATGACACAATTTAACAAGTAATTTTTCAATCCCCGGCAACGGCGCCAAAAATTGACGCGCTCGAAGCGAGCGCATAATTTAACCCTGAAATGTCGTTAGTAGTAAAGTAAGTAGGGATCGTTCTATCCGGGGATTGAGGGTACACTTGTAATTGTGAAACAAATAAAGAAAAGTATTATTTACAAAAATAAAATAAAGAATATAAATATATACAATTGTATAAACAAATAAAGAATTAAAATAATAAAGTATTATTTACAAAAATAAAATAAAGAATAGAAATATATACAAGTAACAAAATAAAAAGGGAGGGGGGTTTAAGAATTATAGAATTGAAAATTAAGATAAATAAAATAAAGAAAATGTAAAAACATATATACAAGGGTGGATCGCAAGGAACAAAGATCAAAACCACATCCATATGTAAGAAATCCAATTACAATTCCTATAGTTGATTTTAAATGTCATGAGAGAGGAGTTGATCATGTGAAACATTCGAAAGCAAATGATTTCCCATATTTTACTTTTCAATGCTAATTAACCTAAGCGAAAGCACCTAGATTAATCCTATCAAACATGCAATCAAGCCCTAGAAAGCTAGTCAATCATGACATGTTCAACGCATTAGACATAGAGAAAGGCTATCAACTCAAGTGTACAACTTAGTATGAATAAGTTCACCTAATTGCAATCCTCTTCAATTGAATTCGATTTTTGTCCAAAACCTTTACTACTTTGATTCAAGTTTACACAAAACGAAAAGTCGATTTCATGTTCTTAAACCTAGCACCAATTACATGCAAATCCTATAAGTGTCGACCCAAATAAGATAAACATATAAAAGTTTTCTATCAAGCAAATTCAATCGAACAATCACACATAAGCAACTATGGAATCACAACATAGAAATCGAAAATCCTTATTCAATCATAAAATTTCAGAATATAAACTTTATTCAAACATAAATGTCAACTAAAAATAATTCTTACGAAACTAAGCAAGATTACAAAGAAAGAGGTTGAATTACACCGTGGATGAAGATGAGATGAACGAATTGAGGATGTGGTCTCTTGAATCTCGAAAGCAAGCTTCAAGGATGGATATGGATGGTGATGCTCACGGCTTCTCTTCTTCTTCCTTTGGCCTTGCTTGAACTCGTGGAGATGACTAGAGGATGGAGAGAAAATGGAGAGAAAATGGTGAGACAAAGAAGATGAGATGGATGAAGGAAGGTAACTAAGGAAAATGGAGAGGAAATGGTGAGACAAGGAGATGAAATGGATGAAGGAATGTGTTTTAGAATGAGAGGAGAAGGTGTTTATATAGGGAAGAAAAAGAAGAGTGAAATGATGAGTGGAAGAAAAATAATGAAAGTGGAGTATGAAAGTGATTTGTAAAATATGGAAAAGAAAGAGAAATGATGAAATGAAAGCAAAGCATGAAGGTGCAGCAACATGGAAGTGATGATGATCTATTAAAGAGATTGTAGAAAAAATATATCTAAGGAAAAAGAGAAAAGCATCTAGCTTTCTTCATGTGGGTGGGAAACATGAATATGTGGTGTTGAGCTGTTTTCAGGTCAGTTTCTTCCCTTTTATTCCTTCAATTATTTCTCCAACAAGACTTCATTATATGCCTTTGACTTCTTCATATGAAATGTTCCACTATGAGTGTAGATCATCCTGACAAATTTTCAGAGCTTCAATCCATGTGGTTGGGCCAGAAATGCTGCTGGACCTCTTACAGGTCCAGTTTTCCGGTTTTGCTTCTGTAGAAAATTGGGCTGATTGTTTGAAGGCCTTCCACTCATATTTTTCTCTGGCACTCTTCATAAGAAATGATCCTTTGGGTGTCTAGAATGGATCTGGAAGGTTTCAGCTCATTTGAAGTTCATTTGGTCAGGCGGCCGCTCCTTCTTCCTTGCTTGGCTCTGATTCTCCTAGCCGGAGTAAGAAAATATTCAAGGTTGACTTTTTAGTGCATTTTCATTCTTCTCCATCATTTCTAGGTAATTATGGACCTAACGCTCATTTCACCTTCATTTACTCCAATGTACCTAAAAATAGAAATTGAATTAAAATCGATTCAGTTAAGGAATTAACTAAGCAAAATGTGAGGAAATAACTATTAAAATATCACATTAAAATGCTCCTATCAACAAGCTCGAAATATATATTTAGAGGATAAATAAAGCCTACTATGGAAGCATGAAAAGTCAACTTTAGCACATTTTCCTACTTCGGCTAGGAGAAACCGAGCTAAACAAGGAAGGAGGCGCGGCAGACTAACCAAATAAAATCTAAATGAGCTAAAACTTTCCAGATTAATACTAGACATCCCAAGGATCATTTCTTATGAAGAGTGCCAGTGCTAGTTTTGAGTGGAATGCCTTCAAATAATCAGTCCAATTTTCTACATAAGCAAAACTGGAAAACTGGACCTGTAAGAGGTCCAGCAGCATTTTCGGCCCAACCGCATGGAATAAAGCTCTGAAAATTTTTCAAGATGATCTACACTCATAGTGGAACATTTTTTATGAAGAAGTCGGAGGCTCATTCTAAAGTCTTGTGGGAGAAATAATTGAAGGAATAAAGAGGCAGAAACTGACCTAAAACCAGCTCAATATTCACATGTTTATGTTTCCTACCCACATGAAGAAAGCTAGATGTTTTTCTTTTTTTCCTTGGATATATTTTTCTACTACAATCTCTTTAATAGATCATCATCACTTCCATGTTTCTGCACCTTCATGCTTTGCTTTCATTTCATCATATCTCTATCTTTTCCACATTTTACAAATCACTTTCATACTCCACTTTCATTATTTTTCTTCCACTCATCATTTCACTCTTCTTTTTCTTTCATATATAAACACATTCTCCTCTCATTCTAAAACACACATTCACAACATCAAAACTCTAAGATGATCTAAGTTCTCTCTAGAGCAACCTCTCTAAGAGCAACTCCTCTCCTTCTCTTTTTCTTACCGGTGATCACACTCCTAGTCCTAGTCTTCTCAGAAGCCGACTTTCAATGCCACCAAACCCTCTGTCAACGTACTTCGGTCCTAGTCTCCTCGACAGCCGATTGTAGTGCCACGACCAAACACCAACACCAAGACACATTCACAACATCAAAACATCTCTAAGATGATCTAAGTTCTCTCTAGAGCAAACCTCTCTAAGAGCAACTCCTCTCCTTCTCTTTCTCTTACCGGTGTTCACACTCCTAGTCCTAGTCTTCTCAGAAGCCGACTTTCAGTGCCACCAAACCCTCTGTCAACGTACTTCGGTCCTAGTCTCCTCGGGAGCCGACGGTAGTGCCGCAACCACAATGGTTACAGAACCAGCCAAGCAAGGGTAACGCCCTAGCAACCCAGCCAAGCTAAAGTCACGCTTTAGCAAGTTCTTCTCATTTCCCAGTGGTTCTCGCTCTGCTCGATCTACAATATCGAGTATCGATTTGGTGATTTTCAAGAAGCTCAGCAAAAGTCCTCACCACGAGGCACAAAGAATCCCATGACAAGGTTGGTGCTCTCCTCGTCCATAATTACTTGAAAGAAGTCAGGTCAAGGGACACCCCCGACGACCGCACCCGAACGGTGCTGGCACGCCCGCGCAGAAAAGAGACTGTTGACCAGCTGCAACAAAACTGGAGCCAAACAACCTGTATATGGGGCGGGAATATCCTCCTCACGATCGTAAGTTTTCTCAAAGTTTTCTCAAATATAAGGGAAGGCACATGTTGGATTTTATAGAAATCTTCTCCTCCTTCCTGAAGCCTACTACAGTCTGTCCTGTGCATCCCTGTGATCTTCAATTCTTTGAGGGTAGTAACATATCTCATCCCTTCTGGAACTCTCCTCAGTTCTGTCCAATCGTAAATGTGAATTGTACAAAGATTAGGCATGGCTCCTTCTTCCACTCGTCTAAATTGTTCATACCAACACTTAGAACTTCAAGACGGCGAAATCCTTCTTTGGAGAAAAAAAGTGTCTTTCTATTCTCCTCGAAAGTCACATCATAAAACTTAAAGGTTGTTAGGTTTGGCAGCTTCTCCAATATTGCCATTTGGTCGTCCTTGAAATCACAACAACGCAAGTTTAACTTAGTCAGGTTTGGAAAGTACTTGGGGTCTTTGGGTAGCTCTAGTATTGACACACTCACTCTCAGCTTGTATATCTGATGATAGCTTGATACTATTTGCGTTACCTCTTCACGTCTATCAATCCCAAGCCCATTGAACACCGATAAAGACTGAATATGGTTGAGAATGCTACTTGCGGATTTCAATATTTCCTTCATATTCTTCAAGGGGCTTGACACTAGTATAGCCAACTTTCTAAGGTTGGTTAACTCGGTGAGATCAGTCCAATCAAAATCATCACTTGAAATTAATGTCCAGAGTCTGCAAATTTCCAAGAGAAGAGAGTTTCTGCTTACCAATTGTAAAGCCAAACATGCGAAAATATAAATGTCTGAGTTGTTTCATCCTCCCTACCACATTTGGGCTCTCCAAAGTAACAAAAGCACGAAAGTCTAGAGTCTGCAGACATGTCAAATTAGCAACCGAAGAAGGCAACCTTTTTATGTTACTGTACCTTAGACTAAAATACCGTAAGTGGATCATATTCCCAATTTCATTTGGCAACTCTACTTCACTACGCATCCATTCAAACTTCAACACTCTAAGCAATTTGAAATCCTTGAACATGGATTGTATTAACTTTATACTTTATTGGGGTAAAGTATAGCAGAGACCTAATGCGGTCATCTATTTCATCTTAAGAAACCAATTTATCAACATTATTGTTGAAAAACATATCTGATGGAGCAAGCTTTTCTTCTTTTTGATATGATTCAATTAACATGATATTTTACAAGAAGGAGAAAACATATATACGGAAGGGAAGGGAAAAGGAAGACAACAAAAGGTCAAAGAGGAACAGCAAAAGGAAAAAGGAGAAAGAAAAAAAAAACAGAAAAGAAGGAAAAGAAGAGACAGCAAAAAGAAAGTGAAAAAGAAGAGAACAACAGACAAAAAACAATTGCTGGCAATATGCCAAACTAATTGCTGGTAATATGCTAAACTCCAATACTCCCCCTCAAGCTGGATCAAGGGGATTCATTGATCCAAGCTTGCCCAAAATACTGTGAAATTGAGCAGTGGAAAGGGATTTGGTGAAAATATCAGCTAATTGATCATGGCTTTGAGTGTAGTGAGTATCAATGATCTTGGACTGAACTTGATCTCGAATGTAGTGACAATCAACTTCTATGTGTTTGGTTCTTTCATGAAAAACCGGATTAGAAGCTATGTGCATTGCAGCTTGATTGTCACAGAAAAGAGACATTGGTTGACTACTAAGGAACCCCAAATCAGAGAGGAGACATTTTAGCCAAATAAGCTCACAAGCAGTGGAGGTCATAGCTCTGTATTCTGCTTCTGCACTAGAACGAGCAACAACAGTTTGCTTCTTGCTCTTCCAAGTAACCAGATTACCACCAACAAATGTGCAGAAGCCAGTAGTGGATTTACGATCAAGAGAGTTGTCTGCCCAATCAGAATCAGTGTATCCCATTATGTGAGTGTTTCCATTGTTTTTCATCAAAATGCCTCTACCAACAGAACCTTTGAGATAACGAAGGATTCGCTTTATAATGTGAAGATGAGCCAAAGTTGGAGCATGCATGAATTGGCTGACAATGCTTACAGCGTAAGCAATGTCAGGTCGAGTGATCGTGAGATAAATAAGCTTACCAACTAATCTTTGATAGGAAGTTAGATTAGAGAGAGGCTCACTCAATACATTAAGTTGCAGCTTACTATCAAGAGGAGTGCGAGCTGGTTTGCAATCCTTCATATCTGCATCTTGCAACAAATCAAGAACATAATTTCTTTGGTTAAGAAAGAGGCCTTTATGAGAAGTAGCCATTTCTATACCAAGAAAGTACTTAAGAATCCCCAAATCTTTGATAGCAAACCTGCTTCGAAGTGATTGTTTGAGCAGCTCAATCTCTTCAACATTGTCACCTGTTACGATCAAATCATCAACATAGATAAGTACCAGCAGTTTGCTGGTTGAACCAATTCGAATGAACAATGAAGAATCTGCATTGCTTCTGTGGAAACCGACTTCTTCAAGTACCGAACTAAGTTTGGCATACCATGCACGTGGAGATTGTTTTAAGCCATAGATGGCTTTGTGAAGCTTGCACACTATATTAGGATCATGAGACTGAGAATGACCAGGAGGTAACTTCATATAGATCTCCTCTTCAAGATCACCATGTAAGAAAGCGTTCTTCACATCCATTTGGTAAAGAGGCCATGCATGATTAACTGCAACTGATAACAAAACTCTAACTGTGTTCATTTTAGCAACATGAGCAAAAGTTTCCTTGTAATCTACCCCATAAGTTTGAGTAAAACCACGAGCCATTAAACGAGCTTTATGTCTCTCCACAGTGCCATCAGAGTGAAACTTGGTCTTGTAAATCCATCTGCAACCTACAGCCTTCTTCCCTTTTGGAATTTGAACAATACTCCAAGTATTATTATCATTAAGAGCTTGAAGTTCATCTGCCATAGCCTGCTTCCATTCAGCAAGATGATTGGCTTCCTCAAAACTTTGAGGTTCATGAGTATTATCAAGGACACTCAGAAATGCAGAATGAGCAGATGAAAAATTCTTATAAGAGATGAAGTGTGACATCTGGTACCTTGCATTGTAGGTTACATAGTCCTTGAGCTTTGATGGAGGACCTCGTTCTTGTGGAGGGTTTCTACGAAGAACAACTACAGGTGGAGCAGGAGGCTCGACAACATATTGCACATCATGAGGTTCGGCAACAGATTGCATATCAATCTCTGGATCAGAAAGAATAGCTGGAACTTCCTGAACTGGAACAGCAGGATTGATAGACGGATTGCAATCCTCAACAGTAGGGAGAGCTGGAGCTTCTTGAACTGGAACAACAGGATTTATAGAAGGATTGCAATCCTCAACAATAGGGAGATTTGGACTTGGGAACAGATCAGATAGGAACTCCCCCTGTCCAGTATCACATGATTTCCTTGTGAAATAAGGAGTAACTTCATCAAATCTTACATCCTTGGAGACAATGAGTTTCCTAGTAGCAAGATTGTAGCGTTTATACCCTTTTTGAGTAGATGAATATCCTAGGAAAACACATTTATCAGCTCTAGGATCAAGTTTATCACGTTGATAAGCTTGAATATGAACGAAGCATGTGCAGCCAAAGACTTTCAAGTGAGACAGATCAATCTTTCTACCTTTCAACACTTCAAGAGGAGATTTGAAAGCAAGCACTTTGCTAGGTAATCTATTGATGAGATATGTGGCAGTGAGAACACCTTGAGACCAAAATTTTTTGGGAACATTCATTTGAAACATAAGAACTCTGGTTTTTTCAAGAATGTCTCGATTTTTCCTCTCGGCAATCCCATTCTGTTGAGGAGTACCAACACAGCTAGTTTGATGCACAATGCCTTGTGAGCTCAAGTATTGTGACATATTATTGGACATATACTCAGAACCATTATCAGATCGTAAAATATGAACAGATGATGAAAATTGAGTGATGATAAGTTTATGAAAATCCTTAAAAACATCCACAACTTCACTTTTTAGTTTCAAAAGATACAACCAAGTAATCCTCGTAAAATCATCTACAAATGTTACAAAATACTTAAATCCATCATAGGACTCAAGAACTGGACCCCAAATGTCTGAATGCACGATTTCAAAGGGATTACTAGCCCTGGATGAAGAAGAAGTAAATGGTAATCTAGAGGATTTTGATAAATGGCAGACATCACATTGATTAGCTACTTTGTGCATATTTGGGAACAAAAAAGACAACACTTTCTCAGATGGATGAGCCAAACGTTGATGCCAAAGATGATGATCTTGAGCTAAATTTGAACTAGCTTGAAAAACCTTGGAGGCAAAGGAGTTTTTTGCATGACAAATAATAAAGTCCATTCAAGAAAAAACCTTCACCAATCGTTTTCTTGGTGATGAGATCCTGAAATATAACATTATAAGGAGAGAAAATGACAAGACATTTTAAGGTATGTATAATTCTTCCAACAGACAGAAGTTGAAAAGGAAAGGAAGGAACATAAAGAGCAACTGAATCAATGAGACTGGAAAGTAATTTTAGTTTTCCTTTCCCTAAAACAGAAACACTTTGGCCATTTGCTACTGATACTTTAGAAGGGGTGGACAATTTTTCAAAATCATGCCATTTGTCATGTGATCTGAAGCTCCTGAATCTATAATCCAATAATCATCCACATCACAAACATTTAGAGCAGTTGAAAAGGATTTTAGAATACCTGAGGCTTCTTCATGTGGGACACAATCAGTTCTGTAAGAAAGCCAGCAAATTTTCCAAGGAGTGGAGTGTGGCTTTCACTCCCAGTTATAGCTGATTCTTATTTTTCACAATGCACCTGCCTCTTGTTGAGATAGGCAGCAAATTCATTAATCAAAGCAGCGGGATTGGAGGTGAAATTCATCATACTCCCAGTAGAAGAAGCATAGAGTCAGGCTTTGAATTCCTGCTCTGATACCATGTTGAAAAACATATCTGATGGAGCAAGCTTTTCTTCTTTTTGATATGATTCAATTAACATGATCTTTTACAAGAAGGAGAAAACATATATACGGAAGGGAAGGGAAGGGAAGGGAAAAGGAAGACAACAAAAGGTAAAAGGGGAACAGCAAAAGGAAAAAGGAGAAAGACAAAAAAAACGGAAATAAAGGAAAAGAAGAGACAGCAAAAAGAAAGTGAAAAAGAAGAGAACAACAGACAAAAAACAATTGCTGGCAATATGCCAAACTAATTGCTGGTAATATGCTAAACTCCAATAATTATCTTCCACATGTATGGCCAATCTTCGAACTTTACCTGTTAGCTTTGCTTTCCTTTCCACGGCAGACGAAAAATGATGCATTTCCTCATTGTTGTGTAAACTGACAACCTGAAGAAAATTCTCCTCTTCCGCCTTCAACAAGCACATGTCTCGCACAAGATCATGGAGATAACAAGATTTAATTTTTCTAATTGAACCTTGCTCCCCTATTTGGACCACACACCTTTTTACCAACTCCCCCAACCAATTGTATGCTACATCCTCCATTATTTCCCCTAAACCTTCCCTTCGATTTGCTGAAGATACAAAACCTTCTGCAATCCATAGTTGAGTCAACCTTTTCACAGTTATCTTTGTATCTTCAGGGAAATTGCCAAAATACAAGAAGCATGGTTTTGAGTGATACGGTAAGTCTTCATAACTTAATTCCAACACCCGTAATGCACCTGTATATTCCTCTTCATGACTTGTGCCTGTCCTTATGAATACATGAACATTCTTCAGCACCTTTTCCCATTCATTAACAGCATCTTTCCTGGCTAGAAGTCCTGCGAACACAGTGATGGCCAATGGTAAACCCCCACAGTGTTGAAGCATCCTTTGTCCTAATTCTTTTTTCTTTGAATGAATTTCAGAGTCTGTAAGACAACAAAGATTTAAATTAAGTAATTAACTATTATTTATCTTTGAAAACTTCTTCATTATTTGATGATTCCAACATTCATAATAGTTAATTAAGCATTCAATTACCTAAAAGAACAAAAAGTATAACACAAAATTTTAGGCAGTACGTTTATTTGTTAATTTTTCTGGTGTTTGTTCAGGTGATCGACAGACATATATAATTATAATATATTGAAGTGAACTTACCGCTAGTTACAATTTGCAGTTGTAATTTTGAAGTTAAGGTTCGTCATGCATGCATCTTCATAGAGTGATGAGGAAAATGTTGATGCTGAAGAACTTACTTTTTTTTGTAGAAAGAATAGTGCGAAATGGAAAAAATGGTATTCAATTATATTTATTAGTATCCATATATAAATAAGAGCAGTAAAATTAAGTAAAGAGTTGGGTGAGAAACATACGTATCCGATCTCTTCCGGTGATTGCTATCTTCTAAAATAATTCCCAACTTTCATCATCGTTTAAGGGCCGAGGTTGGTGAAGGAAACCATTTCTATCTGAATGTAAAGCTACGTACTTCTCAGTTTCTGGTAGTCAGTAACATTCTACTTTTTGTTTCCTGATTTAATGGAAATGCAGCTTTCAAAGTCTCCCATGTCTGGATGCTCCATATATGTCGTCAAGGACCACCAAACATCTACCTTCTTTTTGAAATAAAGCTTTTTGGCTATTTCATCATCTTTCATTTTTGCAATTTCCTCTCTTTGCTCCTTGGTAGCTGAAATGAGTTTAACGAGAATTCCTTCCCAAACTTCTCTTCCCTTACACAGTTGAGAAATACACATCCAAGCAGAACAACCAAAATGACTTCGGACTTGTTTGTGATGATAGACTTGTTGTGCAAGAGTGGTCTTCGCCAATCCACGTACCCATCCCCCATATAGAAACAACTCGATGACAGTTTTCATCATTCACCAAATGCACAATCAACTCTTTTACATCATCTTGTAGCCCAACAACATCACGTCCAATAACATGAGAATAAGTTCGCCTGAGCTGTTGTTGCGTCTCATACAGTTGCAAGGAATTCCCATCTCCAGTCTCCCTTATATTGTAAGTCTGCATGCTCAACCTCAAGTTAATAACTTTGGTTATAATGCTCTCAATTTCTGAACCAATCTTGTGGAGATCCACTCCTTCGCTGAGGATGCAAGAAAGCCTTTTCATAACATACTTGAAGCCTCCTTTCCTCTTGCAAGCCACCTTCAATGCGAAAAGTTCAATAACATCCTCCAAATCATAAGCAGCATCCCTAATCTCGGCCACCCAAATGCGCACTGTTTCCTCATTCCGTTGTCTTAGATCGGCATCTTTCAGAAAGCCCTGCATCAACCGAAGCTCGGCATCTTTCCGATTGGATTATTGCCAAGTGTCCGATGTGGGCCTTTGGATTGTTGTGTGATTGGTCAAGTCTTTAATGTGGGACTTGTGACCCGATTTCCAATGTGGAATCGGGTTTGTCAATTAATTCCACGTGCATACCTAGAGCTAGGTTGCACGTGAGGGGGCGTGTTGGAGAGGAAAGATCACACATTGGAAAAGTGATAAAGGTTTGTCAATTAATTCCACGTGCATACCTAGAGCTAGGTTGCACGTGAGGGGGCGTGTTGGAGAGGAAAGATCACACATTGGAAAAGTGATAAATAAAATATAACTTATAAGTGGGTGGATCTCACCCAATTGTACCGAGGCCTTTTGTGATTAAAACCCAACACCTATCGGGTGGTTAAGTTAGGACAGTATCGGTACAATGGTAAGCCACGGGCCACGCTTGTCGCTGTTTAACAATATGGTCTTGGACGTCGAGAGGAAAACAACTACACCAAATTTTGTGCTATATTTCAGATGGATGAGATCAACGTTCTTACCAGTATAGTCTATATGAAGTCGGTCTACTGAAGCAATTCACCCCAACAAGACTTTTCAACTCTGTTGTTCTTTGATCGCCCGCCTTTCTCAATTAGTCAATTATGTGCGTCTTATTCTCTCTACCACTCGAATGAAGCTATATAATTATATATCCTCTTAAAAAAATTGCAGAAGAAATTCAAGTTATTCACATAATTGAGTGGTTGAGGATAGACAAATAATTGAGATGCAATATACACGCCCATGAACAAAATGATGCTGCTACATTATGGCTTTTTTCAATGAGATGCATCTCAAATAGCACATATATTTTACTCTTCTGAAGATACTAAAGAACTTTGACCATAAAAAATAAAATAAAATAAAATAAAAGATGCTAAAGAAAACAGTATGGTTTAGGGATGTAGCTAGGATCCGAAAATGGGGACTTACATGATTGAAAGTAAGCCATTGGACATTCATATCAAGGATAGAAACCCACTTTTGGGAGCTGTAATTGGCGAGTATACTTGGCATTTGTAAATAGTAAAAAATATCTCAGAGAATGAGAAGGGCGAATGTTGAATGGTGCCCAGAAGTTGAATCATTTGATGAAAGTTATATTGATCTACAAAATACTTCATTAAGCCAAAAGGGAAGAGGGGAAGAGCCAAAGTAAAGGGGAAAAAAAGGAAAAGCTACATACATGCGCATCGCCTGCAACATCTCCAAGCAAATAAATTTTTTTTTTCTGGGCTATTACATATATAGTGACTAGGAGTATGAACAGTGTCGTGCACCTTGCACAATTGGTTATATTATACTAGACTGTAATCAGATGTTTTACATGTGTAAGAAAAATTTAATTGTAAAAAAAAAAAAGTTATCTCTAGAAGAAATAGATTCAGTGGGTAGTTATCGCAGAAAGAAAATAGTGGGACAGAAAAGTGGGGTTGTGGAATCATTTCTTTTTAATTTTCTGAATAAAAATATATTTTATAATTGTCCTATGTAATCCTTGTGATTTAATTTATTCTCAAAGTTTTTTAATATTTCAGGGTTAAATTTGTCAAAAATTTCAGTTTTGGCTAACAAAGCCTTTTCTTTTAATAATAGTTTAGATTAACATATTTTTACATATAATATTCATAAGCATTATATTTATATTATATTTTAATAGTGAAAATAGCACCCCAACATCTCATGGTTGGAGTCTTGGAGATGAGAATTTAGTGCTATATAAATAGTGTAAGAAAAATGTGCTAAAATGAGGATAGCAGCCCTAAATGAGACTTTATGGTTGGAGTTGTCCTAAAAGCCTAGCTAGACTTGCTATATATATATATATATATATATATATATATTATAAGAGTCCAATTCCAACAAATTGTTTTTCCGTTGAACACTTGAACCAGAAGTCCATAAGTGTGGATTTGACAAGGTGTTAAACCACTATCACGTGCAGATTTCCATTGGAAGTAGCCAATTCAGATCAAGGTTTTCCTGGTCCGACCAGGAGAACAACACCGAGTTACCACTGGTATGGTAAAAAGTTAAACTCATAACTCATACCTATGCGTTCTTAATCAATTTATCTTTACTGCGTCGACCCACCAAAAAAATGGCAGAGCACGTAAATGCGAGGCTATTTTCGTCCACCCAAAAAAAAAATTAACCTCTTCCCCCTTCGTTTCGCGTCTCCCGCCAACCCCCCGTTATTTCTCGGCGTTTCGCGTTTCGAAACCCTCTGAAGAACCCTAAACCCTCCTTTCTCTCTGTCTCTCTCTCTCTCTCACATTCACACTAGTCATGGCTGCTGATGACTCATCCGAATTCCAGATAGGAACCTACGTGGAGGTCACGAGCCCAGTCCACTCCATGCGCGGCTCGCTTTTCCCGGCCAAAATCGTCGCCGCATCCGCCGATCGCGCCAAATTCACCGTCGAATACGACCGATTCAAGACCAAGCTCTACCGCAATGTCACCGGAAAAAGGTCGCTGCGGGACGAGTTCCACGTGGCGCTCCTCAGGCCGCCGCAGCCGCGGGAAGAGGGCTACGCCTTCAAGCGAAACGACGCCGTCGACGCTTTCATGGCCGGCGGGTGGTGGGAGGGAGTGATCACTGAGGAGCTGGGCGGCGCGCGTTTCGAGGTGTTTTTCCGGTTTGTGAAGCAGAGAGTTGAGTTTGAGGCAGATGAGCTGAGGCTTCATAGGGAGTGGGTCAGAGGGGCTTGGGTTCCTCCTTTGAGAGAAGAAGAGGGGGTAAGTGGAGTAAATTTTGGGGCTTTTTGATGGTTTGATTGATTGATTTTACTGTGGGTGAATTGATTTTTAGGGATGTGATTTTGGGTTTAAAGGTTGAAACTTTATGGTGGGTTTTGTGGGAAGGATGAAGATAATGAGGGAATTGATTATTGTTGTGAGTTGATTTCTAATGCTAGGTCCATTTGTTTAGTAGGGTGTGTGTGTTTATTAGAAAAAGCTTTATTTTGTTTAATGTTTGAGAGGGAGAATGGTGGTTGGGAATAAGAACAAAGAGTGAGAGGTGGTTGAGAAACAGACAGCGTTTAGTGTCGAATGCCCATTTTGCTGCTTAACTGTTAACTTTGAAAGGAGAATAGGGTGTGGTTCTTCCTAAATATAGAGAAGATTGGATTTGCTTGATTTGGGGTGTTTATGAGCTTTGTCTGTAGTGCATTTTCCCTTGATAGGTTATGCTCTCACAAATTAAGAAAACGGGTGTTCTTCTTTCTTAACTTGATAGGTTCTGTTTGCTTTGTTTTATTACCTTCTGTCTATAACTGTATATCATAACTTTTCAACTTCTGTTTAAATTGGGTGAAAAGAGGAAGTCAGTTTCTGATATTTGGTTTAAGAGTGAAGCATGCACATTTTTGGTGATATGAGTATGTACATCTTAAAATATTGATCTCATATTTTGTGAATTTCCTCTCTTGTGTTGGCATAAATGGAAACTCTTCAAAATTTCAAATGCAGGATGTGTCAAATACCAAGGACGAAAAGGCACAGATGAAGGAAGAAATTGGAGAAGGGACAGAAGTTGAGGTTTCCAATGATGAAGATGGATTTCAAGGCTCCTGGTTTGCGGCAAGCGTTGTCCAAGTAGTGGGGAAGGACAGATTTCTCATTCAGTATAAGAGCTTGAAAACGGATGATGGTAAAGAGTTCTTAACAGAAGAGATTGATGCACAACACATAAGGCCTTGTCCACCTGAAACTGTTATGGTTGATTGTTACAGTATGAATGAAGAGGTTGAAGCTTACTGGAATGATGGATGGTGGGAAGGTAAGATATGTAAGGTGCTGCTTGGGGGAAGGTACAAAGTTTACTTCGAGGGTACTAATGATAAAATGGTGTTTGACCACTCTGATTTAAGGCCACGTCAAGTTTGGATAGATCGAACTTGGGTTATGGCTTCTCAGGTATAAACTCTAAATACCTTTCTTTATTGATGCAATTCAGAATGTTTCTTTCTCTGGAGCGGTTAGGTTGCATGTCTGTGAAAGCTAACAGAGATTTTTGTCAGGCACTCATGCAGTGAAGTATCGCAGAGAGCTTTCCATTCCATGAGGAGGTTACTGCATTTAACCGAGACTTGACAGTAATATTACTAATGTAGGCTATCTGGTTAAAGAAGTAAATGTAGGCTATGACTTTGTGTATACAGTTCATGGATTCAAGATTTAGGACTGGAGCATTTGACCGATAACGTTAGTGATCGCTGATGTGCTAGTTTTTGTCAGGACATTTTGTAGCCACAAAACTTCTCTGCTTTGGATCTCTTTCAGCTTTTGCATTTTGTTCTCAGGGCTTGTCAGTTGACACAACTTGCAACCATGACAGTTTGGAATAATATCTATATTCCAATTAGCAGTCAATCCCCCTGATTGCTTATTCAGAGCTTCCTTTACTGGGTTTATGCAATCCTTTCATCTGGGTCAAAAGAAATGCTTTTGGGAATCCAATTTCGCGGAATTTTAATCAAAGCAAAACTAATGCCCAATCACTCATCATATTAGGGTGATAATAAACATGAGAGCAGTTCATTACCAACAAGACTTCAGCAATATAACAAAAAACCATTAAATTTTTAACCTCCGCATACTGAACTGAGATTACAAAACCTAATATTATCAATCCAGAATATTTCCCAGAAAATAGGTAAAAGCTAATTTGCAAAATCTGGCAAGACGTAAGAAATCCTTGCAAAACATTGTAACACATGGAGAACAAGCATTCTACTTCTTTTCTTCCTTCTCAGCCTCAGCAGCCTTCTTTGCCCTGGCCCCAACATGACGGACATTGACCCGCTCAATACGGAGCTTGTCATATGCATTGACTTTCTTCATATCTGCAGTGACCTTCACAAGCTCAGTGACTGGTTTCTCCTGTTGAATTGCCAAGAGAGGACCTTGGAGCTGGGTTGCATTTGCTAGCTCCTCTGCTGCAGAATCACCAGCCTGAAACAAAGTGTATAAATATAGTTAAGATATTATGCACACTTCACAAACAATCATTATTGAAGTAATCCACTTCAACCATGTAAGATTACCTTGAACTTGCCAGCGCGCCTTGGAAAGACAACCAACTTCTGCTTGTATGTCTTCAAGCGAAGCACATTAGTTTGAAACCCCTCAAGAGAACGGTTCTTCCTGCGATGATCAACCGAGATACCGATGGTTGGTGCAAGTTTCCTTGGAATTCCAGCAGCCTGATATATGAATAATTTGTCAACTATCACAGAAGATAATATAAACCACCAGAAGATAGAAACTTATTATTGAGTCTGTGAGAGCAGCTTTTATGCAGTTGTGCCAACAATTAAACTGGAAATGTTTCACAAATAAAGAAAAAATCCGACTCATCCTCTTCCAGAGTAAATTGAAAGAAACAGGAAGAATATAAATTCCTGGCAGCTTTTTATCAAAACTCCTAAATACAAGTTCTACAACATACAATCTCCAGAATGACAAGAGCACAACACATAACACAAGCACCTTTTCATTCGGTTCAGTGAAAATGCTATGAAACAAAATAAAATTAGAACTTCACTAGCATGAGATAGGCAAACCTAAGAAGAAGGTTACACAACATTAGGTCAAAGATAACCAAAATAGCTACATGTATGCTTACAAAATTGCCAAAAGAATATAGAAACTAACCTTCAGCTCTTCCAGAGTGAAGCCACGACCAGCCCTGACCTTCATGTTATACTTCAATGTCTGTCCACGAACAACTGGACGGAGAGGTCCAGCAGTAGGCCTGGGAAAGATTTTCACAGCCTTTGCCTGGCGAGCTGGTAATATGACAATAAGTAACATATTAAATTCAGCCAAATAATAGATGCATCTATATACAGGAACAAGCAATATAACAAAGCCCGTTACTCACCATTTCTCCTCCTGGTCTTCCTTGCTGGTTGGTTAAACCAGGTCTTGACATAGTTCTGCCAGTGCTTCCTGAAGTGCTCCCCAGGGATAACATTATTGTGCTTCACCATGGCTTATCTATAAAGTAACGGAATGAGTATAATTCACTTGTAGAATTGAGAGTTCGTTTCAAATAGAAAAATACTCCATACAAGTTGACCTCTACACACATTCTCCGTAGTAATCCATTTGAAAATTACACGATTTAAACAACACAGTGATTTTATTACGGTGCCGAACACCTCAGTTAAATCCATTGATATCACGTGAAATGCAGCTTTGCCGAGGGGTTCTCCCTTTACAGGGTCTCGGCTCCACTACACCTCAAACAACTGGATTGAATCATCCTCAGCAATCACAGAAATTATCTCAAAAACTCAACAATATCGATAAGCAATTTCACAAGTTCCTCTAGCAATTATCAAATACTGAGTAACCGAATCAAAATTTAACAACAACTAAAAAATAGCCACGCCTTATTAGATCAAAATCTTCTAGATCTAAGCTATAACCAGCTCAAATATCAGAAATCTCCGATTACGAACAAAGAAAAACACATAGAAGTAACAACGTGATTTCAGCTCTAGAGTTCAGCTACGGCATTCATTTCAGTTTTTGGTGAACGAAAAGAAGAATTGCAGTGAGACAATGGAAAATCGGTGATTTTGTACGGAACGAAGAAGAAGAGAGAGAAAGTGGAATACCTGAAGGAGCTGCAGAGAAGGATGAAGATGATGAACCAAGTTTTTTGCTCTGTCGCGGCTGAAGCACTGAGAGTTTGCTTGTAGGGTTTCCTGCTTTTATAATATCAGGGTTTTATTTCTTGTTGGGCTGGGATATTTGGGCTTGGCTTTGTGGAAAGTTGGGTCGGGCTTCGATTCATGTGTAAACCCACGGTTTGCATTGAGATTTTAAAATTTCCAATTTTATCCGACTTTTCTTCTACCATTTATGTTAGAGTCTACTACAACTCTACTGGGTAATTTTCAGTTTTAACATTTATGTTAAAGTTAAACATTTCTCCTAAAAGGTAAAATTTTTGCTTGGACCTTACTTCGAAATGCTTTAAAAACTAGAGATAAGCTTTCTTCTTATAATCATAATATTTTCCCACATTGTCCATTTTGTCTAAACACAATAGAATCCATTGATCATTTTTTTATGCATTGTCCTTTTACCGTTCAAGTTTGGTATTCAGCTCCATCTCCTAATCCTTTATCTTGGTTGATTGAGCATATGAGTAAGAATTCTTCTTCTGATGAGGCGCTGGCTGATAGGCGCATTTTAATGTGATATTTTAAATATTAATTCCTCACATTTTGCTTAGTTATTCCTTAACGAATCGATTTTTAACTTAATTTCTATTTTTAGGTACATTGGAGTAGATGAAGAAGAAATGAGTGTTACGTCCATAATTACCTAGAAATGATGGAGAAGAATGAAAATGCACTAAAAAGTCAATCTTGAATATTTTCTTACTCCGGCTAGGAGAATCAGAGCCAAGCAAGGAAGAAGGAGTGGCCACTTGACCAAATGAACTTGAAATGAGCTGAAACTCTCCAGATCCATTCTAGACACCCAAATGATCATTTCTTATGAAGAGTTCCAGAGAAAAATATGAGTGGAAGGCCTTCAAACAATCAGCCCAATTTTCTACAGAAGTAAAACCGGAAAACTGGACCTGTAAGAGGTCCAGCAGCATTTCCGGCCCAACCACATGGAATAAAGCTCTGAAAATTTGTCAGGATGATCTACACTCATAGTGGAACATTTTTTATGAAGAAGTCGAAGGCTCATTCTGAAGTTTTGATGGAGAAATAATTAAAGGAATAAAGGGGCAGAAACTGACCTGAAAACAGCTCAACACCACATATTCATGTTTCCCACCCATATGAAGAAAGCATTTCTTTTTCCTTGGATACATTTTTTCTACTCTAAAAGATCATCATCACTTCCACATTTCTTCACCTTCATGCTTTGCTTTCATCATTACCTCATCTTTTACATATTTTACAAACCACTCTCATACTCCACTTTCATTATTTTTCTTCATCTCATCATTTCACTCTTCTTTTTCTTTCCTATTTAAACACCTTCTCCTCTCACTCTCAATCACCAATTCCTTCATCCATTTCATCTTCTTGTCTCACCATTTCCTCTCCATTTTCCTAGACCAATTCCTTCATCCATCTCATCTTCTTTGTCTCTCCATTTCCTTTCCATTTTCCTTAGTCACCATTTCCCATAATTTCCTTCATCCATTTCATCTTCTTTGTCTCTCCATTTCCTTTCCATTTTCCTTCTCCATTCTCTAGTTGCAAAGTTCTGCGTTTTCAAGCAAGGAGAGGAAGAAGAAGAAGGAGCCGTGAAGATCATATCCTCCATCATCCACCTTGAAGGCTTGCTTCCAAGATTCAAGATCCAACCATCTAGCTCTCCATCTCCATCTCCACTCATGGTGTAATTCATTCTTTTTCCTTGTAATGATCTTTTGTTTTCCTTGTTTGAATTCATATGAACTTGTTTCTAGTTAACAATAATGTTTAGGGTAAAGTTTAAACCCAACTTCTATGTTTAAATAAAGTTTTCGAATTCCATAATTGTGATTCTAAGTTGCTTATGTGAGTTTGTTCGATTGAATTTGCTTGATAGAAAACTTTTATATGTTTATCTTATTTGGGTCGACACTTATAGGATTTGCATGTAATTGGTGCTAGGTTTAAGAACATGAAATCGACTTTTCGTTTTGTGTAAACTTGAATCAAAGTAGTAAAGGTTTTGGACAAAAATCGAATTCAATTGAAGAGGATTGCAATTAGGTGAACTTATTCATACTAAGTTGTACACTTGAGTTGATAGCCTTTCTCTATGTGTAATGCGTTAAACATGACATGATTGACTAGCTTTCTAGGGTTTGATTGCATGTTTGATAGGATTAATCTAGGTGCTTTCGCTTAGGTTAATTAGCATTGAAAAGTAAAATATGGGAAATCATTTGCTTTCGAATGTTTCACATGATCAACTCCTCTCTCATGACTTGGAAGAACAATTATAGGGTTTGAATCGAATTTGATTACATGGAATTGATTTTGATCTTTGTTCCTTGCGTTCCACCCTTGTATATATGTTTTTACATTTTCTTTATTTTAATTTTAATTTTAAGAATCCTAATCCCCCCCCTTTTTTGTGTTTACTTGTATATATTTATTCTTTATTTTATTTTTGTAAATAATACTTTATTATTTTAATTCTTTATTTGTTTATACAATTGTATATATTTCTATTCTTTATTTTATTTTTGTAAATAATACTTTTCTTTATTTGTTTCACAATTACAAGTGTACCCTCAATCCCCGGATAGAACGATCCCTATTTACTTATACTACTAACGATATTTTCAGGGTTAAATTACGCGCTTGCTTTGAGCGCGTCAATTTTTGGCGCCGTTGCCGGGGATTGAAAAATCACTTGCTAAATTGTGTCATTTATTGTATATATTTGTTGTTTAAAAATTGTTTGAAACTTAGTTTAAATTAACTAGAATATTATTTATATTATTGAACATGAATTTTAATTGTAGGTTGTAAATTGAGAGGAATAGGTGAAGTCTCTTTTATTAATATTGGCCTAAACCCCTTATTGGTACCTAGCTCAGGTCCCTTAAGGTTGAGGGCGGCCTTTATTAACACTTGTTGAACTGTCTTCACACTTATGAACTTTTTCATCTTAGTAAGTATAGCCTATGTGGAATGGTGTCTAGGAATGGGACAACGTTCATGACGGGTTTTTGAATCCAGAAGTGCTTGCAAATGGGCCTAAACCACTATGTGGGAGTAGCTCATGCCAAAATGGATTTTTCCTCTCGTGTTCGTCCTCCCCCACCTGGCCATTTCAGTAAGGTTGCCCAAACGATTTGAAAGGGAGTTTGTGTCTAGGCGACTATACTTGGGCCGCACGTTCACTTGATTTACCGCTTGGAATTTGATTCGATATCAATAATGTTTATAACAAAATAAATATTTGTGAATACTCTATACGTGTAAATTATTTTGTTGTTTCACACTTTAAACTTGTAAAAATACTTTTCACGTTTTATACTCACTTGAGTACTTAACTTGTGTCTTTTGTACAATATACTTGTTAATTATACTTGTAGTTTGTAATTAATAGTTATACTTGTTTTTATTTTGTATTTCTTTGTTAATTATAGTTACTAACTTTATTTAACGTAGGTACCGTCTGGCTGCAAGACGTAAAATACAAGCGCTACTTGGGAGGCAACCCAATTCAGAATTTAATCAGATTTGCTTTCTCTTTCCCTATTTCTTTTTATTTTTCATTTTTTCTCTATTGTTTTTATTTTAGGATTTGTTTTCGTAAATGTCTTCTATCTATGCTTACTTATTTCATTGCATGCTTTTAATTGATTACATTGAGGATAATGCAATATTTAAGTGTGGGGGAAGGGATTTATATTTTTGTCTTTCATTTTGATTCCTATATATATTTTTTGTCTTTTATTTTTGAGTCCTATATTTTAAAAAAAAAATTAAAAAATTAAAAAATTAAAAAAAAAAAAACTGCATTCATTCAGTCTTATTAAATTCAGCTATTTACAAAAAAAAAAAAAAAAAAAAAAAATCATACACTATACTAAGCCATGTCTGCATCTCCGTAGGAGTTGAGGCTGAGCTCAAGGGAAATGCGAGAGTCACCGCCATAGCCGCTACCTCCCTCGGAAGTAGTCTTCATGTTGCCAAAGATGTCCTCACCATGCATGGGGAATAGTGGAAGGGTTTCAATCTCCTGGTGATCTCCTCCTCGTTGTTCCATGAAAGATTGTCCTCCTGTTGTGCCAAAGGAGGTAGTACTGGTATTAGTGTTGAAGGGTGAGGAGGAATATGGGTCAACACCATAGCCGACACGTGACCCAAAGTTTAGATCAATGGATCTACCATCATCAGTAGAACTAGTGGATCCAAAATTGAGATCGAGAGATCCACCAACCGGAACGTTCCGAAATTCCTTCAACTTCTGCCTCTCACGAGCCTTGAGGTTCTGGAACCAAAAGAAGACGTTTTTGTCCTCGATCTGCCCATACTGTTTCAGATGGAGGCAGATCTCTTGAATCTGCTCTGGAGTTGGGTACTTAAAACCCTTATCATAGTAAAGGCCCTTGAGGATTCTTAGTTGAGGCGGTGTGGGAGCCCACCGGTTATTAGTCCCGGCTGCTTGGTTGTTTCCTCCATCCTCGATTTGTTGCTGGGTTTGTAACTCCATTAGTTGCAGAGTTCGTGGTTCCATGTTGATGAAGAAAGGATTTGAGTTTCGAAAGAAAGGCTGAAGGGTTGAGAGAGAAATGCTGGAACTCGGAAGAATTTTCTTTTGGAGTGAACAGTCGCTCAGAATGCACCTATGAATAGAACGAGTGAGCAGATCTCCACTGTTGGATGGACGACCTCTGAGATTAAATCTACGCGTTGGATTAAAGTCACCCGCAAACACGGAAAAGCTGTTGGCGCGTGAAGGACACGTGGGGGAACCAAACTGATCTCGTGGAGCTGTGACAGATAAGCTACAGCCGAAAGCAGGTATGATTGCCGTAAATTAAGGAAAAGAAAGGACGCGTGGGGGAATCAAACTAATCTCGAGGATCCGTGACAGACAAGCTATAGCCGAAAGCATGCCATAAATCCAGGAAAAGAAAGGAATATTTACACGTGGGGGAGTTTCTTGGGCCGTGAACTGTCATAACTCTTCTCCTTCCCGGAGAAGCTTTGTTAAAACCGTGTGCCTGTTGAGATTTCTACCCTATTTTGTGCTTTACATATACATCCTTTTTTGTCTCCTCCAGATTTTACTAAGGTTTGTCTAAGCGTGCAGTTTCAAATTCCTTCTACTTCCTCATGGCTCGAACCAAGGTTACCCCTCGCAGGGGCGTCAATCAACGCCGTGTTCTTTCTTTGGAAGAAGAAGGTCGTCAAGCGGCCACTAGAGCTGGGCTTACTCGTCCATGGGACCATCGTCCTATCCGTGAGCGTACCCGCAGTCCCCCTCCTCTGCCTCGTCGCTCTCCCAGACTGCATCCCGGAGAGTCTTCTTCCTCACCAGCTGCTCGTGCTCCTCGGCCTATGGCCACCCTGGAAAGCTTGTCGGATTTGATTGATGATTTGCGTTCCTCTCTCCGCGATGGTATTATGGTGACAGATTGGAGAGTCAATTGCATGATCGATTACATCTCTGAGATGAACTGCTCTTTGATCCGCTGTCACACTGCAATAAACAAGCTTGCTCAGGAAGTCAATAACTTGCAGAGTTATCCTCCTGGGTTTCCTCGCAAGGACGCTACTGCATCACAACATGAGGACCCGCCTCCGAAGGCTGAAACCAGCAAGAGGGCTGCCACTCGCCCGCATACCGCTCCTCCAAAGGAGTAAATGGAGGTACAAGTCTAGGCTGAAAGACTTTAAACATTAAGCGCTGCATGGGAGGCAACCCATTTCAACCGTATCTGTGGAGGAGCCATCAAACGCAGATTTGCTTTCTTGAACTCTTCCTTCTATTTTATTTTCATGAATTTTAAGTTGTTTTAGGTTTCGTTGTGTTAACTTTCTCTTCTATGCTTGATTTATGCTTTGCATGCTTTATATTTGTTATACATTGAGGACAATGCATGAATTAAGTATGGGGGACGTATTATTGATTTATTGTGTTTTTAGTAGTTAGTATATATAAAAAAAAAAAAAAAAAAAAACAAAAATAGTTGATGTTGGATTGTGTTTTTAATTGATGTTGTGATACACTAAGGTATATTGGATTAAACATAGTCTTGAAAAAGGGTAGCTGTTTCAGTCCCATTGCACATCGAGACTCCCTGTTCCGGTACCTAAGTGTTGAAATTAAATTAAATTGTAAAAAAAAAAAAAAAAAAAAAAAAATTGTTGGTTTTAGAGTGTTTTTGTTTGTGTGTTTGAGTCTTAGGATGCTCCTAACGTCTAGGATGAACATGTCTCCGAATTCATGGCTGAAGGTTTTCACAATCAAAATAGGACTTAATTGAATTCTGTGGTTAATCGACATTGTGATGCTTGTATGAAGATTTGAGATAGGATTGTAACTTGGTTCATTAAGCATGCTATGATTAAGTCTGATTCATTTGACCCAAGTGAGTTTTTGTGCTAAAATACTTTCTTTTCGAGTGCTTATTGATAATTCTAGAATTTTGTGGCTGTATTTGCAAAACCTCATCATTCTTTGGAAATCCAATGATCATGTGCCATAGATTTTAATGGACTAGAGAATACTAGAACTCGACTGTTGTGACTGTCAAAACTTGTATGCCATAATATGCACTGATCCTGGATAGGATAGAAGGCATTAGGGTAACCACCAAAGCCAAACAAGCATGTGTCCCCAATTGTGCCCGTCGTGGGACTCCTTAGAATGAACCCCTTTGAGCCTACGTTGAAAACCTTTGTTTCATCACCCTCACTACCCTACCATGAGCTTAGTACAGGATATCTCTACCCTTGTCTTAAGGACTTAGTAGAGCATGACATAGTATGTAGGGGTGACGATGAAAGACAAGTATGGGGTGGGAAAAATCCAAGAAAAAAAAAATTTTGCCTTGAAAAAAAAAGAAAAAAAAAGAAAGAAAAGCGGCAAAAGAGAAGAAAAATTGAAAAGAAAACTCTTGGGAAAATGTTGAAGTGTGGTTTTGGACTTGCAAATTTGTAGAAGGCTCAAAGTTGAAAAATTAAGCCTTTGTCCATTCACATGTTTGTTAGAGTGAAACTGGGCCCAAAACAATGATAATTGGCCCATAAAAATGGTGACATAAGGTGGTCCATATATGCTCTGCTAGGTCCTTAGGATTTTTGTATCCTTAATCTTCATTTCGAAAACCCTAGCTTAGCCCCATTACAACCTGTTTTTAGTGCTGACTTGATCCTTGAGATGGGCAGTCTTTGGTTAGTGGAGTCAGTTACGCAGTCGAGCTTATGGTTTAGGTCCATTTGTGCACTTAGTCATTTCATGAGGTCTTTAAAAATTCTTCACAAAATGTGTTTATTGATGAAATATGCAAGCTGTTTGTTGCCTTACAATTTGTTCTCTTGCATATACTTGAGTGTGAAGCTTTTAAGCATAGCCATTTCTGAGAGAAAAATCGAGAGTATGCCCTGTGAGTTTGGATTGGACTTGTTCGAAACATGTTATCATTCACTGTATAACTTAAGTTCTCCATATCTTGCTTAGTCATATGAATGTCACAGGTTTATTAACCATGGAATTATCTTTGTGATTTTGATTAAGTGTTTAACGTGAAAGCCATGAGTTTGGAGTCTCTGAGACAACAGTTAGGAGCAATATAGTCATTTACTTGCTTTTTGTCAAGTCTTTGTTCTGTTTTGGATTTTTTTTTGTTTTGTTTTGCTATGGGACTAGCAAAAGCTAAGTGTGGGGGAATTTGATAGGCGCATTTTAATGTGATATTTTAAATGTTAATTCCTCACATTTTGCTTAGTTATTCCTTAACGAATCGATTTTTAACTTAATTTCTATTTTTAGGTACATTGGAGTAGATGAAGAAGAAATAAGTGTTACGTCCATAATTACCTAGAAATGATGGAGAAGAATGAAAATGCACTAAAAAGTCAACCTTGAATATTTTTTTACTCCGGCTAGGAGAATCAGAGCCAAGCAAGGAAGAAGGAGCGGCCACCTGACCAAATGAACTTCAAATGAGCTGAAACCTTCCAGATCCATTCTAGACACCCAAAGGATCATTTCTTATGAAGAGTGCCAGAGAAAAATATGAGTGGAAGGCCTTCAAACAATCAGCCCAATTTTCTACAGAAGCAAAACCAGAAAACTGGACCTGTAAGAGGTCCAGCAGTATTTCCGGCCCAACCACATGGATTGAAGCTCTGAAAATTTGTCAGGATGATCTACACTCATAGTGGAACATTTCATATGAAGAAGTCAAAGGCATATAATGAAGTTTTGATGGAGAAATAATTAAAGGAATAAAGGGGCAGAAACTGACCTGAAAACAGCTCAACACCACATATTCATGTTTCCCACCCATATGAAGAAAGCATTTCTTTTTCCTTGGATACATTTTTTCTACTCTAAAAGATCATCATCACTTCCACATTTCTTCACCTTCATGCTTTGCTTTCATCATTACCTCATCTTTTACATATTTTACAAACCACTCTCATACTCCACTTTCATTATTTTTCTTCATCTCATCATTTCACTCTTCTTTTTCTTTCCTATTTAAACACCTTCTCCTCTCACTCTCAATCACCAATTCCTTCATCCATTTCATCTTCTTGTCTCACCATTTCCTCTCCATTTTCCTAGACCAATTCCTTCATCCATCTCATCTTCTTTGTCTCTCCATTTCCTTTCCATTTTCCTTAGTCACCATTTCCCATAATTTCCTTCATCCATTTCATCTTCTTTGTCTCTCCATTTCCTTTCCATTTTCCTTCTCCATTCTCTAGTTGCAAAGTTCTGCGTTTTCAAGCAAGGAGAGGAAGAAGAAGAAGGAGCCGTGAAGATCATATCCTCCATCATCCACCTTGAAGGCTTGCTTCCAAGATTCAAGATCCAACCATCTAGCTCTCCATCTCCATCTCCACTCATGGTGTAATTCATTCTTTTTCCTTGTAATGATCTTTTGTTTTCCTTGTTTGAATTCATATGAACTTGTTTCTAGTTAACAATAATGTTTAGGGTAAAGTTTAAACCCAACTTCTATGTTTAAATAAAGTTTTCGAATTCCATAATTGTGATTCTAAGTTGCTTATGTGAGTTTGTTTGATTGAATTTGCTTGATAGAAAACTTTTATATGTTTATCTTATTTGGGTCGACACTTATAGGATTTGCATGTAATTGGTGCTAGGTTTAAGAACATGAAATCGACTTTTCGTTTTGTGTAAACTTGAATCAAAGTAGTAAAGGTTTTGGACAAAAATCGAATTCAATTGAAGAGGATTGCAATTAGGTGAACTTATTCATACTAAGTTGTACACTTGAGTTGATAGCCTTTCTCTATGTGTAATGCGTTAAACATGACATGATTGACTAGCTTTCTAGGGTTTGATTGCATGTTTGATAGGATTAATCTAGGTGCTTTCGCTTAGGTTAATTAGCATTGAAAAGTAAAATATGGGAAATCATTTGCTTTCGAATGTTTCACATGATCAACTCCTCTCTCATGACTTGGAAGAACAATTATAGGGTTTGAATCGAATTTGATTACATGGAATTGATTTTGATCTTTGTTCCTTGCGTTCCACCCTTGTATATATGTTTTTACATTTTCTTTATTTTAATTTTAATTTTAAGAATCCTAATCCCCCCCCTTTTTTGTGTTTACTTGTATATATTTATTCTTTATTTTATTTTTGTAAATAATACTTTATTATTTTAATTCTTTATTTGTTTATACAATTGTATATATTTCTATTCTTTATTTTATTTTTGTAAATAATACTTTTCTTTATTTGTTTCACAATTACAAGTGTACCCTCAATCCCCGGATAGAACGATCCCTATTTACTTATACTACTAACGATATTTTCAGGGTTAAATTACGCGCTTGCTTTGAGCGCGTCACTGGCTTCAATTCTCTACACTGCTTCGGCGATTTGGAACTGCAAGAATAAATTAATCTTTAAGCATCTTCATATTTCTCCTATTTCTTGTGTTTTTTTTAGGCTTTTCTGCTAAGCTCTAGCTATCTTAAAGCCAACCATAGAACCTCTCATCCAAAGGTTTCAAAATTCTTTCATATCAAATGGCAGCCTCCTAATGTAGATCAAGTTAAAGTTGAACTTTGATGGTTCTGTCATAAATGGGATGGCCACTATCAGTTTTGTAATTCTCAATAAGGATGGTAATCCTCTGTTTGCAGCTAATAGACAGCTTGGGAATACTTCTGTACTTGTGGCGGAGGCAACAGCTTTACGAGATGGTTTACACACTGCTCTTTTGCATCAACATCCCAATTTAGTTGTGGAAAGGGATTCCAAGCTCTTAATGGACTGTGTTCAAGGCAGATGTCAGATACCTTGGCACATTAGGACTCTAATTAATGACATCAAGGCTCTCATTCTTCATTTTCAGTAGATCATTTTCCGCCATATTTTTCGGGAGGCCAATTTCGTTGCATATCACTTAACTACAGTAGCTCATACTTCTGCTAATCCTTCTGTCTAGTTCTTTTGTTTGCCCCTTTCAGTGTTGTTTGGCTCCAGTTTTGTTGCGGCTGGTCAACAGTCTCTTTTATGCGAGGGCGTGCTAGCACCGTAGGGTGCAGTCGTGGGGGATGTCCCTTGACCTGACTTCTATTCAAGCTCTTGTAGACGAGGAGAGCAGCAACCTCGTCGCGGGGTTCTTTGTGCCTCTTGAGTAAGGACTTTTGCTTAATTTATTCAACACACACAATAGATACTCAACGTTGTAAGTCGAGCAGAGCGAAATCACCGGGAAGGATAGAGATCTTGCTAAAGCCTGACTTTAGCTTCGCTAGTTTGCTAGGGTGTTACCCTTGCTTGGCTGGTTCTGCCACTGTTGGTGTCGCGGTATTGACAGTCGGCTCCTAAGGAGACTAGAACCGAGGTACGTTGACAGGTTGGTTTGGTGGCACTAACAGTCGGCTCCTGGGGAGACTAGGACTGGAGTGTGGTCACCGGTAAGAGATAGGTTGATCCGGAGAGGCTTGGATAATTGTAGAGATTAATTGATAGATTGGTTGTCCTTTCTTCTTCGATCTAGCCTCGAATATAGGCTATTCTTGGTCGCCTTGGTACATATCACAGATAATTGTTAAATAATATGGACATAATTAAAAATAGGAGTGAAGCTGATTCCTCATTGGATGCGGACCATTAGGATATGGTAGTATTTAAACATTTCTCTGCGAGCGCTCCACGATAATGACGCACTAATATAGTCATGATGCTATATTCCTGTTTTTATGCAATGGTGACCATACCTCCTCCTTTTCCGCGCGGGAAATCCTCGTTGACTCCTCCAGGCTTTAAGTGGGCGGGGAATCTTAATGATTACTCGGGGTGGCATGTTGGTTCATGGGCTTCAACTGGGCTCTCGCGGGGTTCCGCTTGGACTCCCGCGCGAGGTTTTGCCAAGGGCTCTTGGTTTTGGCCTTTTGGGCCGCTATATCGGCCCGCGGTGCTTTCTTTCTCTAGACACAGCCCAAATATACTTTTGGGCTCAAACAAGTGTCCCTAGCGTTCCAGTTGGATCAGCTGGGAGGGGTATTTGTAAAGATTTTGTCTTTTAATTTGTTGTATTTTTTCTGTCATAAAAAAAGGTAATTAGATAAAAATATTAAGAGTATAAATAATTATTGAGGAAAGACCATGGCTTAGCTAGCTCCCTTTCCTCTTTTTCGATCAATCCTTTTTCTTTGATTTTTCGATCAATACATTTAGATGTAAGAGATTTAGAAATATTTGTTGAATGTTGATACAAAGTTAAGGTTTTACCAAAAGAAATATTCATGCTGGGTCAATCGTCCATGAGTCTTTGGGACATGAACTTAGTCGGAGTAGCTAGGCAATCCGTGCTTTATTTTTCTTATTTTACATTTTAAATAAAACGTATATAATCATTTGTAATTGCATTAATTAAAAATGAACTCATATATATATATATATATATATATATATGAGTCAATGCATATATGCATGTAACTTCAATGCAACTTCTAGGTAATTAATAACTATAAGCCACTATACAATCAAGAAAGAACTATTAGCTTATAATTCGGGCCAATTTGCAAAGAAACACGTAAGTTACCATCAATATTTGCTAAGATAAGCTCATGAATTGTGCTGTTTTTCCATATATGACACCGCTGCATGACCAAGAAAATTCCCAAGTCATGTAACCCCAAAACACGTCGACCGCGTGGTTCAAGAGACTTTGATCCATAAATTGCATAATTTATATATATAGCTAGCTCTAGCTCTAGTAAAGTAGTAATCTGATAGAAATGGAGTATATTACAAACAAGATCGATAGAGAGAGCCTCAAGCCTGGAGATCACATCTATGCTTACAGAAAATTGCACTCCTACTCTCACCATGGTTAGTACAATAATAATCGCGATCGAGTCCCTAACTCCTTATTGTTTTAATTAATTTCTTCACTGTGTATGTACTGATTCATGCATGCGCTTAGGTATCTTCATTGGGGGAGATAGAGTGATTCACTATAACAAAACACAAGAAGGAAACACATCGAAACGAGTCAAGCAGTACTGCAAAAACTGCGGGATAGACGAAAACCCCCTTCGAGGAGTCGTCAACTCCTGCGTCGACTGCTTCCTCAAACGCCACACCCTCCGCCGCTTCCAATACGCCGTGGGTAAAGGCCGCTACCTCCTCAGCTGGCCAGGCACATGCACTACTGATCCTGCTGAACAGCCAGGAGTGACCATCAGACGAGCCAATGACTTGTTTAACAATAAAGTTGGGTTCGGGGACTACAACTTGTTTGAGAACAACTGCGAGGCATTCGCGGTTTTCTGCAAGACGGGGAATCGTGTGAGCCACCAGGCGTACTCAGCCAAGTTTTGGACCAAGCCTTCTTCTTCGTGATGTGTCGGTTCACGTTCATCACGGCGAGGACAAGTACAACAAGTTGAGGCAGAGGATTGATAGCTGGCTCGCTGAAATGTCGTTGCTTAAGCAAATCATTGCCGATCTTCAGAAATCAGAAGGATCAGGAGAGTCATCAACTCATGATCACCGGCGCCTGAGAGTTGAATTGATTTGAAATTAAGGAGCTGTATATGAGATCCAAGGTGGTTAGTTGATTATTACTGTTTAGGTAATGGAGTGTTATTCTATGTACGTTGGAATGACAAAATGCATATATAATTTGTTTTTTCAGTTTCTTTTTTGGTCTATTAAGGGTGTTATGATCGAGGAGGCAACGAATTTACTTCGCTCCTTATCAAAGTAATTGGGAGAGGATCCTCTCCTGAGCCACTTAGTGACCTGAGCTACCTGAGCTCTCTCTCAGATCATGACACGTGGCCAACTTAACATCTGATGGCTCATAATAAATTTAGGTTTTCTATCTCCAATTTTTTTTGAGTTTTATGTTGCCGCGCGCGCAGCCCGCGCTCTTGGTTTCGTTTCCCTGCTCTCTTCCTTTTGTTCTTGGTTGCTTCTGCTATGAAACAAAAAAAACACGAGTCTTCAGTCTTTAAATTCAATGGCTATGTGCAGGGAGATCTAATCAAAAGTTCAAAACTTTAGCTTTGTGTCTTCTCACTTTCTCCTGCATTCCATTGCCAGAGGTAAGCGTAATACTCCATTATTTTGGGTTTTTTTTTTTTTTTCAAAGTTCTCTCTTCATATTGTGTGTCTTAGAGTGTAGGAATCTTGTATTTGATATTGACCAAGCAGGATTCAGTGCAAATAAATATTGATATCAAACCATAAGAACGCATCAAGGCAATGTAATTTTGTATCTACAGTACTTTTTTTTTTTGGGTCTGATTATTGATCTATAGCTGCATGGGTTTGTTGTATCGGTTGTCCTTTTTTAGTTTAGTAAGTGTCAATTGTAGATTGTTATAATTACTATATAAGAAAGTGGTTGCAGATGGATAATTCATTGGGTGCTACAGACATTGATATTGAGAATTCTGATTTGGAGTTGGATTGGAAACCTAGAAAAGGAATGGAGTTTGATTCTGAACAAGCAGCTTATGACTTCTACAATAGATATGGAGGAAAAAAGGGGTTTAGTATTAGAAGGGAGACTCATGGTAAGAATAAAAGAACAAAAGAACTCACTTCAAGATTATTTGTTTGCTGTAAGGAAGGTTTTCGATCCAAAGATAAGAGGGATTACATGATCAGAAAACCCAGAGCAGAGACAAGAACAGGTTGCGGTGCTCAACTTTGTATTAAATTGAATAGGAGGAACAATAAGTTCTTTGTTACCCATTTTGTTGAAGAGCACAATCATCCTCTTGTGGGGAAAGAATGTTCCCACATGCTACCTTCGCAACGGAAAGTACAAGACTCTCAAGGCATTGACATAGACTTAGCACATGATTCTGGAATTGGTGTGACTTCTTTATATGAATTGATGGGTAAGCAAGCAGGTGGAAGAGATGCTGTTGGGTATACAAAACAGGATGTAAAAAACTACCTTCGATCAAGGAGACAGAGAAGCTTGGAGTATGGAGAAGCTGGATATATTATGAAATATTTTTCAGATCAAACATTGGAAAACCCTTCATTCTACCATGCTATGCAATTAGATAGTGAGGAGCAAATAACAAACTTATTTTGGGCAGATGCTAAAATGATCATTGATTATGGCCAATTTGGGGATGTTGTTAGTTTTGATACAACATACAAGGTTAACAAATCTAATCGACCTCTTGCTGTGTTTGTAGGATTCAATCATCACCGCGAGACTATTATATTTGGGGTGGCTCTAATGTATGATGAAACAGCTGATTCATTTATATGGTTGTTTGAGACATTTTTGAGGGCAATGTCTGGAAAGGCTCCAAAGACAATATTTACAGATCAAGATGCTGCAATGGCAAAGGCTCTTCGACATGTTATGCCTGATTCATATCATAGGCTTTGCAAATGGCATATGATGCAAAATGCCATAAAGCATGGACATAGTTTTTTGACAGAAGAAAGTGGGATCACAAGTGTTTTGTCAAGGTTCATGGAAAATATTGAGGAGGAAGATGAGTTTATATCTGCTTGGGATGCTATGCTTGATAAATATGGTGCTCGTGACAATACTTGGTTAAGTAGCATATATGATTTAAGAGAAAAATGGGGCTTTCCGTATGTTAAGCGAGCATGGTCAGCTGGAATAAGAAGCACTCAACTGAGTGAAAGTTTTAACTCAGCCTTGAAAAAATATTTAGACTCTGACCATAATCTGTCAGAGTTTTTTATACACTTTGAGAGGATGGTTGCTGATAAAAGGTATAAGGAGTTAGAAGCAGAATATGATATGTGCTTCAGGTTGCCTATTCTGAAAATGCATGTGAAAATGCTATATGAAGCAAGAAGAGTTTACACTAAGCTGATATTTGAAGATTTTCAGGATCAATTTGAATTATCCCTTGAAGCTTCTATAACAAATTGTGTTGATATTGATGGTGGAAAGATATATACAGTTATTAGAGATGGTTACTCTAGAGAACGCCAAGTGAAAAGAGATAGTGATGATATAGTCTCTTGTAGTTGCAGATTGTTTGAGATGAAAGGGGTTGTATGTAGGCACATTATCAAGGTCCTTAGAGAAGTGATGCAAATCAAAGAAATTCCTGAGCATTATATCTTAAAAAGATGGACCAAAAAAGCTAGAGCTGAAAGTGTTCAAGACATGCATGGGCGTGAAATTCAACCAGACCCTAAGTTGCAGCAAGCCTCTTGGTACAGATCCTTATGTTCCACCTACATTAGGATATCAAACAGGGCTTCTGAAAATGAAAAGGCATACAAATTAGCAATGATACATGCAGAGAAATTAGCAAAAGAAATTGAAGACTTGCTACGGTCTGAAATGAATGCTAATGGGGATGAGAATGAACATACAACTCAATCTACTCCTATTGAACAACTCAATGGTAATGTGGTGAATGCAAAGGGACTGAAGAAAAAGGAATCTTCTAGAGGAAGAAAACGGCGAATCAAGAGTCAATTGGAGATGAGTATGGAAAAAAATAAAAGACAGAAACAATCTAGTAAAAAAGCTATTGAGGTATTCTTGTTTCTATAAAACTAATCTCTTATTAGTTTGTTTAAATTTACTTACAGATATCATTCTTGAATTTTTATAATTCAGGTAACTCCTGATGCAATGAATAATGTATACAAGGTGACTATTGATCCACTATGTGATGAAGAGAATATTGCTACTGATCTAGCAAGTAATGCAGACCAATTTCTGGAACAAGATATATCTGCATCTTCACTTAGATTTCTTGCTTGTAGTCAGGTATATCAATATTTATTTAGTTGGTCTTAAGAGTTGTGGTATTAGATTTCACTATCACTAACCATTATGTGTTTCACTATATATATCCTAGGAGTTTGATTTAAACAACGATACCCAATGAAATGCAATTTTTCATGGCCTCTGGATATGAAAGGTTTGTCTTCATATATTGTTCTGTCATGTATTGGTCTTTCATATATTGTCTCTGTAATTTATAAGAAATTGGTTTGTTTTTAGCAGGTTCTGCATCATTCTGTTTTGTTTTTGTAAGAGAAGAGTTGCAGGCTTCTGTACAGTTTTTGTAAAGATTGGAGAAGGGAATTGTGCAGTGCAGGCTTCATGGAGAAGGCAATTGTGCAGTGCAGGCTTCTGTATAGTTTTTCTAGGAAATGGAGAAGGCAATTCTGCAGCTTCTGTATAGTTTTTGTAGGAAATGGAGAAGACAATTCTGCAGCTTACTGTTGTTTTTGTTTAAGAGAGGGCAAATGTGCAGCTTACTGCTTTGTTTCTTTAAGAGAGGGCAAATGTGCAGCCTTGTACTTGCTAACTTCCAAACTGGAACCAATTTCTGGGTTACATATGTAGAATACCAATTTCTGGGTTCCAAACTGGTTTATGTCTGATTTGGCACTCTTTTCATAGCTTTAGTTCATATTGAAGACTTGCTTACTAGGGTATGTACTCGTTAAGTTGAACCATCTACTATCTTCTTAAAAAAGAGTGAAGGTGCTCCATCATCGATTCATGTAAGAACTTACATGAAAGTGAGCATAGCTGTTCTGAACAAATTAGAAAATTGGGGGACATTCAAATGGAGTTGATTTCGTACTTATTCCTTTTCATCTTTAAGCTATATGATTTACATTTCCAACGTGTACAATGTACAAAAACAAGAACATTCAGAGACTTGCATGTTTGGACTTTGAAAATGTATGATACTAGTTTTACACCAACTTCTGAACTTCATTGCTTAGTGCCGGCTACTGTTAACAGGGTATGGATCAATCCAACACTCATCGTTCTTCGTAGCACGCTCCCATTTTCTTCTGAAGATCTTCATTTCATTGTAGGATTCCCTCCTTAACGCCTATCACATTATGTTAAAACAGTAGCCTGAGATTCATTCACGTTTCAAGACTTACATCAACTCTATGGTCCTTTGCAATAGACTGAGGTAATTTCTGCAATACCAATACATCAAAGTGTCAGTCTCAGATAAAAGTTACAGCTGAATACAAAGCTAGGCTAACAATTTTCACCTCATTTTCGTCCGGACCTCCCAAAGTTAGATGAAACAAATTTCTACCCGGTACAAGGAGGAGCTTTACTGTGTTCATCGCAACCAGTTGCATCAACCACCTTAGCTACTCCAACCACCTTAGGTACTCCAAAATCCGCTACTCTGACTCCAAAAGTCCAAACAACTCAATCATTGAACAAATCAATCTAAAATGCAGATCCCCAAATTCGAGGGGTGAAAAACAAGTCCAGATAATTCAGTATTAATTGAAAATTGCAATGGGTCATTCATACCCAGTACCCAGGTATTAGTTGATGAAATTTTACAGGGAAGAAACCCATCATTTTGAACACCTAGCTCCAGAAATTGAACCCATCAATTGAATCCCAAGCAATTTCGTCCCATCAATTCAATCGCAACCAATCCCAGAAGGAAATTAGCAACCACCAAAGCTCATAAGAACGAGTCAAAAAACTTAACAGAGAGAGAGAGAGAGTACCTGCGAATCTGGGTTTTGGATAATAGAGAGAGTATAATATGCGAATCGGATGCGAACATGACATTAAGGAATCGAAGAGTTGGGAGCATCAGTAAGGATGAGGTTATGGTTTCGCCAATGCTTCTGATGGCAGTGGTTCTATGGGTTAGAGAGAGAGAAGAGTTGGGAGAGTCAATGTGGCACTATGTAAACCGTTAGATGAGTCTGGACACGTGTCGTCATCTCGTAGAGAGCTCAGGTAGCTCCGGTCACTAAGTGGCTCAGGAGAGGATCCTTTCCCAAAGTAATTTGGACATATTGTCTTATAAATGTAATCAAGTAGCAAGCTTTAGGTAGAAACGCGTTATTATTTAAAACATAAAGGATGAATTATAATAACCCTCCAATGTAATCTTTGCTCATATTATTAAACTTTCTTTTTTTGAAATAAAGATGGTGCGACTGCCCTCAAGTCTTGATTAATGAAATTGCAGACTGCCCTCAAGCCTTGATTAATGAAATTGCAGACTGCCCTCAAGCCTTGATTAATGAAATTGCAAAATACAAGGGGGAACGTAGAGCATGAACCCCATATTACAATAATCATTAAGAGAACATCCTAAAATAATACTAACACTCTCCACAAAATTTATGTATTCTAACAAGCACTAATAAGCAAAGAGTGCATGAATGGCTACTCCATTTGCTTTGACATAGCGGTGACATATCGGAAAGATAACCCTATCACGAAGAAACATCATTACAAATAACACAGCTTTCTCACTATGTTGCCACATGGAAATAAATCTGGCGACACTCAATTTCATCATGTCACTAGGAGGTTGCGTCCATTTGATAAAGCAAATAGCTCATTGCCTCGCTAGGCCAGATAAGGCACACATAGTGTGCATACCAGGACCAAGCCCACGTCACCCTATCAAATAGTGATAAGGACTTATTGCCGGCATAAAGCCACAATTAAGCTTTCTTTTCATTTTACAAGAAGTTACTACTTCACCAAGGTTAGTTAACTCAAGTGGTTACAACCACATTTTTGCACTTTAAGCTATTAAGATCAATGTTTTTAGTCTTTAGAATTAGTGTTTTAATGTCACCTACTGTATAATTTAATATCATAAAATTAAACACTACCATTTAACCTTAACTCGAATCAAAAGATGAATGACAACCATAGATAACATGTGTTTAATAGTTCAATTTTTCATTTTAAGGTTGACTGTGTTGATAAAAAAAAAAAAAGTCTTTCTCAATGTACCCAGAAAAAATCTAAGTAAACCCAGCAATATATTTATTTCTAAATACTTCTAATTAAACAAACTGATTTCTCCAAAAGATTCCCTCCTTGAAAATGATATACCCAGCAAAAAGAAACTAATTGACAAACAAAACCTGCCCAGCTCTTTATAACCGGTATCTCCATCAATCCCCAAGTTCCTATTTGAAGTTTTCAATCCCAACAACAAGTTTATAATAAAAGCACTATCAAAAGTGAAGTGAATGAAGTAAAGCAACTTTCTCAATCAATAAGGACTTTGAATGGCTTGCCCAGATTAGACAAAAATGAAGTGTGAAGTGATTTTGTTTTTCTCTTTTGTATTGAATATTTTAAATTGATGGAGAAGCTCTGAATTTGGATTTGAGTGAAACATCAAAAATTTGCGGAAACTTAATTATTTGTGCTCATGTCGGCTCGATTGGTAAATGAAGTTTTAAAGGAATGAGATGCAGAGAGAAAACAGAATTAGACCACGATAGGCAGTTGAAGGAATAATCTTAGCGACCTCCTTAATCATGACGGCGATGATCTGGGTAATAAAAATATGTGAAAGTTTTGAAGGAATGAGATGCAGAGAGAAAACAGAAATAGACCACGATAGGCAGTTGAACGAATAATCTTAGCGACCTCTTTAATCATGACGGCGATGATCTGGGTAATAAAAATATGTGAAAGTATCATATCAGTGTGTTCAATGGAGCACGGCTGTATTGAAATAGTTGAAGTCGACAAGTGGAACAGCGTCTGCAGAGCAGTTGTTGGGTATATTTTACAAGGGTATTCTAGGAATAATTATTGTTTTTTTATATTTTTTATAGGGGAATTATTGTGTTTAATTAGACATAATTAAAGATATTTAAAAATAAATATTTTTACTAGCTACATTTAGAAAGACAAAAATAAAAAAAAATCCTGTATATTTCTAGCATTTTTTTCACTGGCCTTATCATTTGGTAAGCGGGCTCTGTTAAGTGAGAGCTTACCGGCCCATGAAAACCTGATCGGATCAGCCTCCAGTGTCACCAATCCACATTGTTTGATTCTTCTGAAACTCTGGAGTCCAACGAAACATAACTCTGAAACTCGCAACCGCCAGAACACAAAGTTTCCAAAAAGGGCATAGAGAGAGAGATGCTGACGCAGTCCGTTTTGTGTCCCAAGTCACCTTTACTGTCATCATCCTCAGGTAGCCTCTTCACTTCTCTCTCTCTGTTCTGTCCAACTTGTCTCAAATTCTCCGAGAAACACAAGCTGCGTGCTTCTCTAACTCACTCAAATCCCAGCGAGGGTGTCAAAGAATTCAACTTTCTAGCTTTAAACGACGAAACTCATGCAATTACTGACCACCCAAATGGCCCAACTCTCGGAGAGGAAATTTCCTTTGAGTTATACAACCATTTGTTACAAGATTTTTGTAGAGTTGGGCATGTTGACAAGGCCATGGCTCTTCTTGCTCGAATGGAAGCTCTTGGCTTTCGACCCAATTCGATATCCTACACTCGTTTAATTGATGCTCTGGGAAGTTTTGGGAGGACTTTGGAGGCTGATGTGTTGTTTCAGGAAATGATATTTGTGGGGTTTAGGCCAAGAATTAAGCTTTACAATGTGTTGCTTAGAGGGTTTTTGAAGAAAGGTTTGTTAGGACTTGCAATTAGAGTTTTGGGAGTAATGGGTGATTTGGGTACTGAAAGAAATCGAGAAACTTATGAGATTTTACTTGATTACTATGTCAATGCTGGGAGGTTGGAGGATACTTGGTCAATGATTAATGAGATGAAGCAGAAGAGGTTTCGGCTGAGCTCATTTGTGTACAGTAAGGTTATTGGTCTTTATAGAGACAATGGGATGTGGAAGAAAGCAATGGACATTGTGGAGGAGATAAAAGAAATGGGGTTGGTATTAGACAAACAGATTTACAACAGCATTATTGATACATTTGGGAAATATGGTGAGTTGGATGAAGCATTGGAAGTCTTTGGGAAAATGAAACAAGAAGGTGTAAGGCCTGATATTTCGACCTTTAATTCGTTGATACGGTGGCACTGCAAGTCTGGTTTGTTAAAGAAGGCCCTTGAGTTGTTTACCGAGATGCAAGAACAAGGATTATATCCTGATCCGAAAATGTTTGTTACTATTATCAGTAGATTGGGGGAGCAAGGGAAGTGGGATATGATACAGAAGACCTTTGAGAATATGAGAAGCCGAGGGCATAAAAAAAGTGGGACTATTTATGCTGCTCTGGTTGACATTTATGGGCAATATGGAAAATTTCAGGACGCAGAAGAGTGTATATCTGCACTAAAGGCAGAAGGTCTTGTTCCCTCTGCCAGTATGTTTTGTGTCTTAGCAAATGCCTATGCCCAGCAGGTTATCTTTCTGCACTTCAAAAGTCTTTCCATATAATTTCACTTGAAGCATGAAGATTTCGTCCCGTAATTTCTTTGTAGTTCTACATATATCAATATGCATATCATCTATTGGTATTCTTCTTTAATGCAGGGATTATGTGATCAGACAGTCAAAGTACTTCAGCTCATGGAAGCCGAGGGAATCGAACCAAATGTGATAATGCTGAATGTTTTGATTAATGCATTTGGTATTGCTGGTAGACATTTGGAGGCATTGTCCATTTATCACCATATAAAAGAAAGTGTAAGTCTATAAGAGGTCTAGAAACATTTCTACAACCCAGTCAGTTTCAATGGTACTTGTTAGCCAAGTTTTTAATGGTGATGATTTTGTTGTTTCTGAAGGGTTTAAGCCCCGATGTAGTTACTTATACTACCCTTATGAAGGCGTTTATTCGAGCAAGGAAGTATGATAAGGTCCCTGAGATATACATGGATATGGAACATGCTGGATGCACCCCAGATAGAAAGGCTAGACAGATGTTAGAAGTCGCTTCATTGGTCCTTCAACAGAGGAATTGAGAGTATCCGGATGGCTTTAAGTGAGTTTGGGATGCAACGTGCTCATGTTGTGTCGTATGGGTCTAATTAGAGACCAAACTACTCTTGATATTATCGTTAACTAAGGTGAGTTTTCTTTCTTCTATTCTCATGGTGTTTTGAGCTTCAATGATATGGCTTTATATCTAATTGACCTTGTTTGTACTTCTATATAATGCTGTTCTCAGGTTTTCTGAGACGGCTGTTGAATCGCACTTCATAAATGGTGAAACTTTCAGCTGGTGAAAATTTCTGTTTCTGATGCAACATACGGGAGTGAGATCTCAAATATCTTGGTATTAACTATATGAAGTGAAAAATGTGAGAGATATATCCAACACATGTCAACACTCTTTGTGAGCTGCCAACTGTGTTTTCTGAAGCCAAGGCTCGCACCGTCAGAGATCCAACTTATAGCTTGTGCTGAACTAAACACAAGCAGAACTTTTGCTGTTTTGCAGCAGAATCGAGTATTATGTTCATATTGTACATGTAATGGAAAACTTGTTCATATTTTCACGAGAAAATCAATATACAATCTTGAACAATTTTTGTTTGCACAGAGTTTCCATCGCACCCATTTCTTGCCTGGTGTATTGTTGTTCTTTCAACGACCTACCCAGTGACCATGAGTTTTCTATTGCCAAATTCAACATGGCATCAAATCATCAATTATCTTTTGAGCTTTGACGAAGGCCTTTAGGTTGAGCATTGAAACATGGGCGTGCAGGCCCCTAGGAACTAGGAAGATGGTTTCCAGAGGAGGCAATATCAATGCATAGCCAAATTCAACATGGCATGAGCATCAATTAATTCGCATCAATTAAAAAAATACTCCATACAAGTTGACCTCTACACACATTCTCAGTAGTAAACCATTTGAAAATTACACGATTTAAGCAACACAGTGATTTTATTACGGTGCCGAACACCTCAGTTAAATCCATTGATATCACGTGAAATGCAGCTTTGCCGAGGGGTTCTCCCTTTACAGGGTCTCGGCTCCACTACACCTCAAACAACTGGATTGAATCATCCTCAGCAATCACAGAAATCATCTCAAAAACTCAACAGTATCGATAAGCAATTTCACAAGTTCCTCTAGCAATTATCAAATACTGAGTAACCGAATCAAAATTTAACAACAACTAAAGAATAGCCACGCCTTATTAGATCAAAATCTTCTAGATCTAAGCTATAACTAGCTCAAATATCAGAAATCTCCGATTACGAACACAGAAAAACACATAGAAGTAACAACGTGATTCAGCTCTAGAGTTCAGCTACCGCATTCATTTCAGTTTTTGATGAAAGGAAAGAAGAATTGCATTGAGACGATGAGAAATCGTCAATTTTGTCCGGAACGAAGCAGAGGAGAGAGAGAAAGTGGAATACCTGAAGGAACTACAGAGAAGATGATGAACTAAGCTTTGCTCTCGCGGCTGAGGCACTGAGAGTTTGCTTTAGGGTTTCCGGCTTTTATAATTGTGCGAGATAAAATCAGGGTTTTATTTCTTGTTGGGCTGGGCTGTTTGGGCTTGGCTTTGTGAAAAGTTGGGTCGGGCTTCGATTCATGTGTAATCCCACGGTTTGCATTGAGATTTCCAAATTTCCAATTTTGTCCCACTTTTTTCTACTACATGGTAATTAGATAAAAATATTAAAAGTGAAAATAATAATTGAGTAAAGAGCCTCAAGCTCCCTTTCCTTTTTTCTGATGAATCCTTTTTCTTTGATTTTTTATCAATACTATTAGTAGTAATAAAGTTAGAAATATTCGTTGAATCACTTGAATGTTGATGATAGGTGAAATGTTTGAGCCGCTATCTTGCAAGTTTTTTTTTTTTTTTTTTTTGAGATGAATTTAATCCAAAAGATTACAACGATGGGAATGACACTTTAAAATTCTAACCACTCCAAACAGAGAAGAGGACATACTCATACCCCAAATATAGAACTAGCGGTTATGATAAGCTGATAGGGGCCCAACTCTAACCACAAACATCAACTTATCCCAGGAGTTCTTATACATCCTTACAATCAACCTCAAGAAGAGACTAACCCCTTCCGACACCATATACCAATATCTCCAGATATGTGTAGGGGCAGCTCCTTATTACATTGACTACAAGAACACAGCGAAATTAGAACAATTAGTCCCTAGAGATGACACCATAAAATGGCACACCACTTGTCCAGACCACTAACACCCTCACTCAAAGGAGGAGGGACTGATAAAACCTAAACAAGAACCTAAAAAACCAAAACAAAACTCTAAAGAAACCACCAACACCCTCACTCAAGGGAGGAGGGACTGATTAAACCTAAACAAAACCTATAAAACAAAGCAAAAACCCTAATAATAATGATGACGAGCCCTCACGAACCACCTTACTTCTCGGCCAGTAATCAACTGTCGAAAGCGATCATGGGAGATTCAGGCCAGATCCAAGCATACACGAATAATCTGAAATTCACCAACTACAACCAACTAGCATTCCACAATTCCCACCCAGACCGCATCCAACATCCACGCCTCCGCCACAAGTCCATCGCGCACCACCACCCCCTCCGATCCCACAAATCCCAAACTCTAGCGAGCAACCCGATCAGGAATAGCATAACGAAAGAAAAAGGTCTCTGGTCAGAACTTGGAAATCGCTCTAAAGCCGCAACCAACTCAAGTAGAAGAAGGAAGAGAACGCGACTCACCAACCACCGGAGAAAACATAACAGCTCTGATACCAATTGAAGGAATGGATGGATTTCAAAACTTTTTAATTAGTGCGGAATTAGTTTAACCATTAAACTACTAACTAAACATAAAATCCATTCATTTAACCCATAATCTTGGCTTATTGTGATATGTATATAAACATAGCATGCATAGTAAGGAAGAACAAAGAGGGAGTTTATGTTCTACTCACCCTTGGAGCGTGATTTTAATCCGATCCAAGTGAACCACCAAAGTTCCTCTCCTTGATCTCTCCTTGTGTGTGTTTCCTCCACCTTGAAGCACCTTGGATTAAGAACTCCTTCTTGTACTCCTTCTTGTGCTTGTAATCTTCTCTTTGATGTAACAAGTAAAGCCACAAAAGGATATGGCCTCTAAGGATCTTCACCAAGTGAATCAAGAGATGAAGAAAGATGAAAGAAAAGAAGAAATTATGCAAGTGTTCTTCTTTCCTTTAATTTGGTAATGGACCAAGGGAGAACTCTTTCTCTCTCTCTCAAATCTGAAAATAATAGTGTGGAGACACACTTATTCTCTTTGTCCATGCTTTCACTTTTATATAATAGGAAATAACTCCAATTACTAAAAGAAAATATTGACTTTCATAAAGCCAATATTTTGGCTGGTCCATACTTGTTATTGGGCACTAAAAATGTGTCTTGGGCTTTCATTTAAATCTCATTTAGTGAAGCCCAAGTCCACACGAAAAGCCCGACAATCATTTAGGCCCAATAGGTTCGGTTTTACCCGAAAAACCTAATTATGTCCAAATAATAAATCTAATTAATTATTTGGTCATAACCAACTCTTGTTTAATCTTCTTCATATACAATCTCAAGGATCCACTTATATGGTGTGCGATCTCTTAGGTTCTAATTAACAAGGCAGTGAAGTTTATAGAAACCATTCTATTTTGTTTACGAATCAAAAACTCCATTTTTGATTCTCCCTTGTTATTAGGATTATAAATGTTTATTAATCCTCGGGGACTTCACAAGTCATGAGTGACGTCTTGCAACATATCATGACTACCCTAGTTAATGTAGAATGTCAAAGAACCTATTCAATTGGAATTACAATACAATACGGTCCTTCTCTAACACTATGTTCTAAATCACATCATCGGGGTATGGAATTGATATGTCAATCCCCTAATGTGATTTTCATTCTTATGTGATTCTTAGAATGTGATTAGAAACTCCTTTTTAATCTCATTCAATGCTTTGGCCAAAGACTCATTGAATCACATCTTTGAACATACACCTTATTTACTTAAGGATAGAGATTCCTTATTGTACACTCACATGTCTCCATGACCGAATTGATTATACCAATGAATGCATTTATTATATCCATTAAGGGACACAATATTATTGCATCATCAAGAAATAATCAATTCACTCATAAGACAACTATGGTGTCTCAGGTCAAAGGACTAATTTGTATTATTGCAATTTAGAGTTCAAGTTTGACATGTAAGTAAGACTCCATACAAGAACTCTAATGATCGCGTTCAGTGTACTCTTTAAATTAAGAGCACCCACATACTTGTATTAGTGTCTCCACACAAATGACAAGAGACATATCATCCTCCATATTGAGCATACATAGTATGTGCTAGTCTTTCCGGATTATCAATGTCCAAGTGATAATCCTATGACTAGGAACCTTTTAGGATAAGAGTGTGAAAGAGTAAAGGTCTCACACATCTAACTCTTTAGATTACTTTCTCTTTAACTCATATTCCTTGGACCTTGTTCAATCAAATATCAAATATAAGCAATGAACAATAAACTTGCCCTTTTGATTAATAATAATTACAATAATAATTACATCAAAATGATTGTTTTAGGACACAATTCCTTCAATCTCCCACTTGTACTAAACCCAATCAGCCATGAAACGTACACCCATCTTCTCAAGATGTTGTTCTAGCTTTGCTTGTGATAAAGGCTTAGTGAATGGATCTGATATGTTATCAGTAGATGCTACTTTGAGAATGTTAATGTCTCCACGATTAACAATCTCCCTTATGATATGGAAGCGTCTTTCGATGTGTTTGGATTTTTGATGAGACCTTGGTTCCTTGGCTTGAGCAATTGCCCCATTGTTGTCACAATAAAGTGGAATCGGTGACTCAATGGTAGGAACAACATCAAGTTCAGTGATGAACTTTTTCATCCAAACTGCTTCCTTTGCAGCATCTGATGCTGCAATGTATTCTGCCTCAGTAGTGGAATCTGCAACAATGCTTTGTTTGCAGCTTCTCCAATATACTGCACCTCCATTCAAGGTGAAGACAAACCCTGATGTGGATTTTCTGTCATTCACATCAGATTGAAAATCTGAGTCTGTGTATGCTTCCACTTGCAACTCTGATTGCAAATCACCACCTCCATAAACGAGGAATAAATCTTTAGTCCTTCTCAAGTACTTAAGGATATTCTTAACAGCATTCCAGTGTTCTAAACCTGGATTGGACTGATATCGACTAGTTATGCTTACGCCATAACTGATATCAGGTCTTGTGCATAGCATCGCATACATGAGGCTCCCTATTGCAGATGCATATGGGATCTTGCTCATCTTTTGCACTTCCTCAATCGTTTGTGGGCACATTTTCTTAGAAAGGTGAATGCCATGTCTGACAGGCAGAAAACCCTTCTTAGATTGTTCCATGTGAAATCTATTCAGCACTTTGTCTATGTACAAGGATTGAGATAATCCAATTAATCCTTTTGATCTGTCTTTATAGATCTTTATTCCTAGTACATAGGCATCTTCTCCAAGATCCTTCATAAGGAAAGTCTTGGACAACCAAATTTTAATTGAAGATAACATTCCTACATCATTCCCAACAAGTAGGATGTCATCTACATAAAGTACAAGGAACACAACAACACTCCCACTGACCTTCTTGTAAACACAAGGTTCATCCATATTTTGTGTGAAATCAAAAGATTTGACTGCATCATCAAAACGGATGTTCCAACTCCTTGAAGCTTGCTTATATCCGAATAGATTTAACCATGGCAACAGGAGAGAACGTATCTTCATAGTCAATGCCCTCTCTTTGCTTATAGCCCTTTGCCACCAACCTAGCTTTGTAGGTTTCTATTTTACCTTCTGAGCCTATCTTTTTCTTGAAGACCCATTTGTTTCCAATTGGTCTAATACCAGGTGGAGGGTCAACGAGAGTCCAGACTTGATTGGTATACATAGAGTCAATCTCGGATTCCATGGCTTCTTGCCATTTCTTTGAGTCAACGTTTGACATTGCTTCATTATAACTAGAAGGATCATGCAGGTTTTCATTGTCACCAAGGAGATTTAACTCCCCAAGGCTTTCATGACACAAACCATACCTCTTGGGAGGTATCCGGATCCTACTAGAAATTCTTGGAGTTTGTGTTATAGTTGGTTCAGGAAGTTGTTCAATGGGAAATGGAGTGTTAGTTTGTGGCTTGTTGGACACTTCCTTGAGTTCTATCATTTGCTCAACATTTCCATCAAGGACGTAGTCCCTTTCAAGGAAAGTGGCATTCCTGCTAACAAACACCTTTTGTTCTTCAGGTTGATAGAAATAATATCCTAAACTATCTTTAGGATATCCCACAAATAAACACTTGCTTGATCTAGCTTCAAGCTTGCCTGCTTCTAGTCTTTTGACATAAGCTGGACAACCCCAAATCTTAATATGATTGAGACTTGGTTTCTTCCCATGCCACATCTCATATGGTGTAAGAGGGACGGACTTGGAAGGCACTTTATTCAACAAATAAATTGCTGTTTGAAGTGCATATCCCCAAAAGGATATAGGTAAATCAGTATAGCTCATCATGGAACGAACCATGTCTAACAAAGTTCGATTTCTCCTTTCAGAGACACCATTGAGTTGTGGTGTTCCAGGAGAGCTAATGAAGAAACAATGCCTTCTTGTTTGAGATAATCAATAAACTCATTGCTTAAGTATTCGCCTCCTTGATCAGATCTTAGAGCCTTAATACTTCTGTCGGTTTGTTTCTCAACTTCATCCTTAAATTCTTTGAACTTTTCAAAGGCTTCAGATTTGTTCTTCATAAGGTATAAATAACCAAACCGAGAATAATCATCGGTAAAGGTTATGAAGTATGAGAACCCACCTCTACTAATAGTGGACATGGGACCACATACATCGGTATGTATTAGGCCTAGGAGTTCTTTAACTCTTGTTCTTTGTCCACCATAATGTGACTTGGTCATTTTTCCTTTTAGACAAGACTCACAAGTAGGCATAGGATCAGATCCTAATGACTCTAAGTATCCATTTTTGGATAATTTGTGAATTCTATCTTGGCTAATATGACCAAGTTTAAGGTGCCACATCTTAATGGGGTTAACCGTTTCTCGAGATCTCTTAGATCCCAAAGCATTTTCCTTCATACAGTTAATACTACCATCTAAAGCTAGATGAAAGAGACCATCAATAATATTAGCATGACATATCATGCGTTCATTAATAGATACAAAACCACTTAGTTTATCAAAAACTACTCTATAACCATCCTTCAAAAGCATGGAGATGGAGATAAGGTTCTTTATACATATAGGAAGATAAAGACAATTATTTAACTCCAATGTATCTCCTGATGGTAACTTCAAAATATAAGTCCCTACGGCTTTGGCGTCAACTCTTGTGCCATTTCCTACACGTAGGGTGATTTCTCCAGCTTTAAGCTTCCTTGCTCCCACTAGGTCCTGCAACGAAGTGCAAACATGGTGGGATGCACCTGAATCAATTATCCAAGTGGAAGTATTATTAACTGTAAATATTGATTCAATCACATTGATCATACCTTCCGTTGAAGACTTGTTCTTCAAGGATGCAAGATAAGCTTTGCAATTCCTCTTCCAGTGCCCATCTTTGTTGCAAAAGAAACAAATACCTTTTGGTTCCTTTTGTTCCTTCTTCTTCTTCTTCTTTTGGACTGCTCCCTTAGGCTTTATCACTTGTTTCTTCTTCCCTTTGCCTTTGGACTTACTGGATGAAGAAGAAGCGATAATGGCCGCACTCCCACTCTCTTTCTTGATTTGCTTCTCAGCTGTTACCAGCATATTGAGAAGATCAGAAAGAGTATGATCCATTTGTTGCATATTATAGTTCATTATGAACTGAGAAAATGAATCATCTAGGGAGGAAAGAAGAAGATCTTGAGCTAGCTCCGCATCAAGTGCAAATCCAAGGTCTTGAATTTGCTCAATAAGGCCTATCATTTTTAGACCATGTTGATGAACAGGTGCACCCCTCACATGCTTTGTCTTAACAAGCTCATTGACTACTGTGAAGCGCACATTTCTATTTCTTTCACCAAACAATTCAGTGAGATGGAGTAATATAGAACTGGCGCTATCCATATTCTCATGTTGCTTCTGAAGTTGTGAGTTCATGGATGCAAGCATAACACATTTAGCTTGAGTGTCATCATCCTTATGCTTTTGATAAGCAACACGTTGCTCATCGGTTGCATCTTGAGCCAAAAGAGTGTGAGGGGGTGCATTTTGTAAGACATAAGCGATCTTATCGAATGTCAATACAATTTTCAAATTGCGGAGCCAGTCATTGAAGTTTGGGCCCTCAAGACGATTTTCATTGAGAATTTTGGTGATAGGGTGTCCTGACATATTGCAATCTACATAACATAAAATAAAATAAATCAGATTTATTTTTAAAACCAAGTGACTCGGGTCTTAAGAATCAAATGGCACCCTCTCACTATTTTATCAAATTCCAAATCCCTCAAGGAATTCGAGAGTATAAATTAAAACTCTTAGTGAGTATGGAAGACTCATATTCATTAAGCCAACCGCATCATAATAGAACTATAAGTCAACTTAATTTCCATGAGAGGATACTCTTATCCAATCACATCAAATGTGAATATCCATAACTTTGGCCTCTAAAGTAATTAAGTCTCACCATAATAGGATATTGATAAATTACTCTAGTTAAGCTATACCCAACATCTCATGTAAGTATAGAGATCAAAAATTAAATCTCATCATAATAGAATATTGACCAAGATTTGTCCCTACCTTACAACATCAAATGTTGAATAACCTCTCTTTAATGCTCCTAGCAAGAAATATCTCCGTTCGGAATGATATTCACATGCAAGAACATCTACTAGGAGATTACAATGTTGGAAGGCCACAAAGAAGCATTCATAATGACTTCTTCGTTTTTCAACTTAATATCACTTTGAGGGAATTTTAAGGTCTCATCTTTAATAATCTTATTAATAACAATCACATTGCATTTGCTTTGATCCTAATGCAATCACACATTCATTATACTTGATCTATAATAAAATACTCCCACTATTTGTTTTCAGAAAACAATTTGATTTCATCAAAAACATTTTTCAAATGGAATCATGGGAAATATAAAATTACTTGATCAAGTGCAATGGACATGCAATTATAATAGGTCACATAGGATGATTATGGACTTGTTGTTTGATCCAACATGAGCCAATATGTTGGATCAAGGTCATGTTTGGGTGGTTGATTTTAATTACGCGTAACGATTACGAAAATTAAATAACTAAGCTAAGCTATTACACTTTGCACTTGAACTTCTTTCAAGGCTAGATGACTTCAAACTTCTTCTTTGGATCATCCTCATGTGCATCCATCTTCGATTACAAGAGTGGATAGGGGGCATACAAGCTCCCATTTAATTTAATCAAACTTGAAGAAATTAAATAAGCTACTTAGTTACACAACCAAATGAATTAACTACTTTAATTACATAACCCAAATGAATTAACTACTTTAATTACATAACCACATTCATTCAAAATGAATAGTCGGCCAATCACATGCTCAATTATATTTGGCCATAGTCCATAATCATCCTTTAATTAACCAAGATTAATAAGGTTAATTAAACAAGCATAATTAACTCAATCAAAATAAGTTAACCACTAAATTACTTTAATTTAATGCAAGTAAATTAGTTGAGTGATTTAGGGGATGATGATGTCTTACATCATGCATCACTAACTTTTGGTGAGTAATTTAGGGGATGATGTCTCACATCACTTTTGATGAGTGATTTAGGGGATGATGTTTTACATCATGCATCACCAACTTTTGGTGAGTGATTTAGGGGATGATGTTTTACATCATGATTCACCAACTTTTGGTGAGTAATTTAGGGAGACATGTCTCTTATCTTATTCCAACTTTTGGTGGGTAATTTAGAGAAACTAATAGTAAAGATGACTAACTCTACCAACCTTTTGGTGAGGGAATCATGGAAATGATTTTATGTCATCACTAACTATTGGATAAATTTCAATTCATGAATTTATGGATCAAAAGTGAGAGCAAACACCATGAAAAATTAGCTAGTTCATAACTAGTTTAGACATGTTCCAAAGCTGGAAATAAAATTCCAGCTTTGTGTTCTTCCATTGAACATTTGTTTACTTCATCTTTGAAGCCAAAAATCATGCATACCCTAAAGCATATATAATCTAATATGTTTCTAAGATTAACACTTTAATTAAGAAACATATAGAACCCCTTAATACATTCTTATATGCATCAAAGTTTCATAAAACTTAAACCACTTCCTACATGTAATTTCCAGAAACTTTTTCTAGCTATCATAAAATCTACCTTACATCACATGCTTCATAACTTTTATGACAAAACAAATTTTATGATCTAAATTACATATTACTCTAAGCTTAAGAAAATCACATCAACCAAAATACTTAGCCATGTTTATAACATACCAAAATTAAGCCAATGGCTCTGATACCAATTGAAGGAATGGATGGATTTCAAAACTTTTTAATTAGTGCGGAATTAGTTTAACCATTAAACTACTAACTAAACATAAAATCCATTCCTTTAACCCATAATCTTGGCTTATTGTGATATGTATATAAACATAGCATGCATAGTAAGGAAGAACAAAGAGGGAGTTTATGTTCTACTCACCCTTGGAGCGTGATTTTAATCCGATCCAAGTGAACCACCAAAGTTCCTCTCCTTGATCTCTCCTTGTGTGTGTTTCCTCCACCTTGAAGCACCTTGGATTAAGAACTCCTTCTTGTACTCCTTCTTGTGCTTGTAATCTTCTCTTTGATGTAACAAGTAAAGCCACAAAAGGATATGGCCTCTAAGGATCTTCACCAAGTGAATCAAGAGATGAAGAAAGATGAAAGAAAAGAAGAAATTATGCAAGTGTTCTTCTTTCCTTTAATTTGGTAATGGACCAAGGGAGAACTCTTTCTCTCTCTCTCAAATCTGAAAATAATAGTGTGGAGACACACTTATTCTCTTTGTCCATGCTTTCACTTTTATATAATAGGAAATAACTCCAATTACTAAAAGAAAATATTGACTTTCATAAAGCCAATATTTTGGCTGGTCCATACTTGTTATTGGGCACTAAAAATGTGTCTTGGGCTTTCATTTAAATCTCATTTAGTGAAGCCCAAGTCCACACGAAAAGCCCGACAATCGTTTAGGCCCAATAGGTTCGGTTTTACCCGAAAAACCTAATTATGTCCAAATAATAAATCTAATTAATTATTGGTCATAACCAACTCTTGTTTAATCTTCTTCATATACAATCTCAAGGATCCACTTATATGGTGTGCGATCTCTTAGGTTCTAATTAACAAGGCAGTGAAGTTTATAGAAACCATTCTATTTTGTTTACGAATCAAAAACTCCATTTTTGATTCTCCCTTGTTATTAGGATTATAAATGTTTATTAATCCTCGGGGACTTCACAAGTCATGAGTGACGTCTTGCAACATATCATGACTACCCTAGTTAATGTAGAATGTCAAAGAACCTATTCAATTGGAATTACAATACAATACGGTCCTTCTCTAACACTATGTTCTAAATCACATCATCGGGGTATGGAATTGATATGTCAATCCCCTAATGTGATTTTCATTCTTATGTGATTCTTAGAATGTGATTAGAAACTCCTTTTTAATCTCATTCAATGCTTTGGCCAAAGACTCATTGAATCACATCTTTGAACATACACCTTATTTACTTAAGGATAGAGATTCCTTATTGTACACTCACATGTCTCCATGACCGAATTGATTATACCAATGAATGCATTTATTATATCCATTAAGGGACACAATATTATTGCATCATCAAGAAATAATCAATTCACTCATAAGACAACTATGGTGTCTCAGGTCAAAGGACTAATTTGTATTATTGCAATTTAGAGTTCAAGTTTGACATGTAAGTAAGACTCCATACAAGAACTCTAATGATCGCGTTCAGTGTACTCTTTAAATTAAGAGCACCCACATACTTGTATTAGTGTCTCCACACAAATGACAAGAGACATATCATCCTCCATATTGAGCATACATAGTATGTGCTAGTCTTTCCGGATTATCAATGTCCAAGTGATAATCCTATGACTAGGAACCTTTTAGGATAAGAGTGTGAAAGAGTAAAGGTCTCACACATCTAACTCTTTAGATTACTTTCTCTTTAACTCATATTCCTTGGACCTTGTTCAATCAAATATCAAATATAAGCAATGAACAATAAACTTGCCCTTTTGATTAATAATAATTACAATAATAATTACATCAAAATGATTGTTTTAGGACACAATTCCTTCACAACCCCCAAACCACACTGACGAGGCTGGAGGCCGGCGCAGGTGAGGAGGGATAGCCGGACAAGCCAAGAAACCGAAACTGTTTACTTCCGAACTCTAGATCCTTTTTTTACGGAGCGTAAGTCTATAAGTTAAGGTTTTACCAACAAAAATATTCATATTGGGTCAATCGTTCATGAACCTTCGAGACATGAACTTAGTCCAAGTAGCTAGGCCATTCCTACCTAATTTTTTATTTTAAATAATATATATATATATATATATAAGCATTTGTAATTGCATTTAATTATAAGCCACTATACAATAATATTGTACATACATGTACATTTGCAAGCATAATTAGCTATAATGGGCCACGCTCATTGTACCGCCAAAGGTACTAATTCCAACTAAAGGAATGACATGCAGACACACCGCCGGGCGGGCTACAACCTCAGCGTCGGACCATCTCCAGATCGTCGCCGACGCGCCGCCACGCGCCACGCCAAGATAGCACCAGAAGCTCCTGAAACTGGGAACTGAAGCATGTCAGTCCCACATCGAAAACAAAGAGAAGATCAGCCTCTTCCTCACCTATAAAAGGTTCTCTCCTCTCTCCTCATTAATTACGCATTTAATACTTACCTACTGTTACTTTGTCAACATAAATACATTGACTAACTTAGGCATCGGAGAGTTGAAGACCGCCCAGCGCGGTCTCCCTCTGACGCCCATTGTATTTTACTTGACAGGTAACGGGAATTACGATAGCAACACAAGTATCGATCCGCCCACCGGATCAGCGTTAACTAAGGTCCAGCTACCGCTAGACTTTCAGACGTTAACATTGGCGCCGTCTGTGGGAAGCCTTGAACTAAAGGTCATCCCACTACAATCACCATGACTAACGATAGCAGGGGAAACGCTGAGGAGCAGGCGGAGCTCCCCGCCAATCCCCAACCCTCCGACCCCGCGATCGGCGTTAACCGCGCACTATTCACAACCCCGGCAAACCCCGGCGGTGAGGCAAATCTAGGCAGCAGCCGCCCGTCAGGCCAAGATCTCGTCACCATGTACGAGATAGCACTGGCGGATCTTCATAAGGCAAACAGAGAGCGTGAGGAGGAGCGCAAGGAGAAGGCTGAAGCCCAAAGACAGATGGCGGCGCTCATGACACGTTTCGAGGAACTAAAAAACACTTTGGCGGCCACCAACCGCCCGGTACAAAGCGAGCAGTCACGCAGCACCAGGCGTAGTCGACCCAGCGCCGACACAATGGCGCCAGGGCCGGTCCTGCAAATGCATGTACCGCTGAACCCACCAGGGTTGTCGGGAATGGGACCGCCGCCCATACCGCAACTAATGTTAGAACAGGTGGCGGAATCACTTCCGCACGCCAACCGCTCAAATGCCAGGGCAAGGACTGAGGGTGATCCGCCCATACCTAGGCGCAAGCCAACGCGGCTAGTCAGTCAGGCCTATTCCACCGGCAATGAAATTGCCCAGCTATTGGAAAGGATGCACCAATTGGAGCAGAGGTTGATCCGGGCGGAGACGGGCGTCCCGGAGTCAACTCGGAACCCGCTATTCACTTCCAGACCCGGCCCCTTTTTCGCCACAATCCTGCAAGCTGTCAGACCGACATATGCAAAAACCCCGAAGATGTCACAGTATGGCGGAATGACCGATCCTTTTGTCCACATGGACACTTTCAAGAAGGTCACCAACAACAAGGGGTTCGACGACGCCACCTTATGCCATCTGTTCAGCGAAACGTTGGACGGCGAGGCAATGAACTGGTTTTTTGAATGTCCGCCAGGATCTGTCGGCTCATTCCAGGCACTGTCGCATGCTTTCCTCTCCCGCTTCATCTTACTGTCCGCCGGACAACACAATACAAGTCAGCTTTTCGGCGTTAAACAGGGAGAGGACGAATCACTAAAGGCCTTTGTCACAAGATGGCGGGCGGCAGCGTCTCAGTGCCGCGACCTAGACAAGACCATGGCATCGGCAGCCTTCAGGAAAGGACTCCTCAAGGGACCGTTCCTCTATCACCTCAACTACAATCATCCCAATGCGACGTACGACCACGTCATGAGTGAGGCGGTCATTCACGCCCAGGCGGAATTCATCACCTATGGAGAGACCCCACCACCAGCAACGCCAGCAAGGTCAGCACAACCGTCTGCCAGTCACCAGGAAACCGCTGACAAGCCCCCTCAGCACCGCCAACTGATAAGAAAAGGGAATGGCAGCAGGGCCACCACCAAACCAAGCGGCAAAAGGGGCAGCATTATTACAAGGGAAACCGCCCAACTCATGAGGATAACCACAACAAGCAGACGAAATCCTCGCAGCGGTACGCAGTTTTCACGGTCCTAACGGCCTCATATGAAGATATCTATAATCAGTGCAAGGATCAGATCCCACCGCCACCCCCTCCAAAGTACCCAAAAACAGGCAAACCCAGGAACACCGGCAAGTGGTGCAAATACCACGCGGACAGCGGCCACAATACAAACAGCTGCAATGCTCTCAAAACGGCCGTTGAGACTTTGTACCGTGATGGCAAGTTGGAGCAATTCAAGGTGCGCCAACCACCACCAGTGATTGCCAACGTTGAGACCCTGGGCCGCATCAACACCATCGATGGCGGTGCTCCAATCACCAACATGTCTCACAGGGCAAGAAAGCGCTATGAAAGCGCCAACCACCCGAAGGAAGTTTGCAACATCCGCTACGAAAGATCCGCCAAACTACCGAGATCAGGTTGGGAACCTATTACCTTTTCAGAGGAGGAGGAGCGCGGAGTACATTTACCCCATGACGACCCATTCCTGATCGATGCCATTCTTGGCAAATTCTCGGTGGGGAGAATCTTGGTGGATAGCGGGTCCGCTGTCAACGTCATCTTCAGCGGTTGCTACGACCATCTCAAGCGGAACAGGAAACTACTCCAGGATCACGAGCCACTGCTCAGCTTCTCCGGTGACATCACACAACCACTAGGGTCGGATTACATGCGACTAGTTATTGGCACTAGTCCCTGTATAGCGGAGATACACACAGAGTTCATCATTGTCGACTGTTTCAGTTCGTACAACGCCATCATTGGTCTACCAGCGCTTAATAAGCTCAAGTGCATCATTGCCGGATACATGCTTCTCATGAAGTTCCCCACGCCCAACGGCACAGGCTGTGTGAGGGGCAGCCAACAGCTGGCACGAGAGTGCTATTCAACAACTGTAGCGCGGTCAACGCGCCGCCATGAAATCCTGAAGGTGGGTAATGACCCACCACCACCGAATATCTTTGAGGATCCTAGAGATGAGGAGAAGAAATATGTAATGAAGGAGCCGGTCAACCCGGACACGTCGCTGAAGGTCGTCTGCATCTCAGACGAGCATCCTGAGAGGACAGTCCGCATAGGCGCCCAACTAGACCCACAAGTGGAGGCAGAACTCACTCAATTCCTACGTGACAACGCCACCGTCTTTGCATGGTCCTATGCGGACATGCCTGGCATCTCCACTGAAATAATCACCCATAAGCTGACCATCAAACCTTCCTTCTATCCCATCAAGCAGAAGCGGAGGGCTTTTGATGAGGAAAAATACCGGGCAATCGGACAGGAGGTCGCCAAACTACGGGACATTGGATTCATCCGCCAGGTCATCTACCCTCAGTGGATCTCAAATCTGGTAATGGTGAAAAAGCCCAGCGGCAAGTGGCGGATGTGCGTCGACTTCAAGAATCTCAACAAGGCGTGCCCAAAGGATAGTTTCCCGCTACCTCGTATCGATCAGCTGGTCGATGCAACCGCCGGACACGAACTCCTCAGCATGATGGATGCCTTCTCCGGATACAATCAGATCAAAATGCACCCCAGCGACTGATAGGCGCATTTTAATGTGATATTTTAAATGTTAATTCCTCACATTTTGCTTAGTTATTCCTTAACGAATCGATTTTTAACTTAATTTCTAATTTTAGGTACATTGGAGTAGATGAAGAAGAAATGAGTGTTACGTCCATAATTACCTAGAAATGATGGAGAAGAATGAAAATGCACTAAAAAGTCAATCTTGAATATTTTCTTACTCCGGCTAGGAGAATCAGAGCCAAGCAAGGAAGAAGGAGTGGCCACTTGACCAAATGAACTTGAAATGAGCTGAAACTCTCCAGATCCATTCTAGACACCCAAATGATCATTTCTTATGAAGAGTTCCAGAGAAAAATATGAGTGGAAGGCCTTCAAACAATCAGCCCAATTTTCTACAGAAGTAAAACCGGAAAACTGGACCTGTAAGAGGTCCAGCAGCATTTCCGGCCCAACCACATGGAATAAAGCTCTGAAAATTTGTCAGGATGATCTACACTCATAGTGGAACATTTTTTATGAAGAAGTCGAAGGCTCATTCTGAAGTTTTGATGGAGAAATAATTGAAGGAATAAAGGGGAAGAAACTGACCTGAAAACAGCTCAACACCACATATTCATGTTTCCCACCCATATGAAGAAAGCATTTCTTTTTCCTTGGATACATTTTTTCTACTCTAAAACATCATCATCACTTCCACATTTCTTCACCTTCATGCTTTGCTTTCATCATTACCTCATCTTTTACATATTTTACAAACCACTTTCATACTCCACTTTCATTATTTTTCTTCATCTCATCATTTCACTCTTCTTTTTCTTCCCTATTTAAACACATTCTCCTCTCACTCTCAATCACATTCCTTCATCCATTCCATCTCCTTGTCTCACCATTTCCTCTCCATTTTCCTTAGAGACCAATTCCTTCATCCATCTCATCTTCTTTGTCTCTCCATTTCCTTTCCATTTTTCTCTTCATTCTCTAGTTCTTAGTTTTGCATTTTCAAGTAAAGAGAAGAAGAAGAAGCCGTGAGGACATAGCCTCCATCGTCCACCTTGAAGACTTGCTTCCAAGATTCAAGATTCCAATGTTCAAGCTCTCCATCTCCATCTCCCCTCACGGTGTAATTCTATCTTTTTCCTTGTAATTTCTTTTGGTTTTCTTTGTTTGGATTTGTAGAACTATGAATTCTAGTTAACAAATAATGTTAAGGGCAAAGTTTAAAGCCCATTTATATGTTTTGAGATAAAGTTGTGATTTCTATATGTTGATTTTTATGTTGCTTATGTGGGTTTGTTTAATTAAATTTGCATGATAGAAAACTTTTGTATTTTAATCTTATTTGGTTGCAAACACTTAGGGTTTTGATATAATTGGTGCTAGGTTTAAGAACATGAAATCGACTTTTCGTTTTGTGTAAACTTGAATCAAAGTAGTAAAGGTTTTGTGCAAAGACCGAATTTAATTAAAGAGGATTGCAATTAGGTGGACTTTTCCATACTAAGTTGTACACTTGAGTTGATAGCCTTTCTCTATGTCTAATGCGTTGAACATGTCATGATTGACTAGCTTTCTAGGGCTTGATCGATTGCATGTTTGATAGGATTAATCTAGGTGCTTTCGCTTAGGTTAATTAGCATTGAAAAGTAAAATATGGGAAATCATTTGCTTTCGAATGTTTCACATGATCAACTCCTCTCTCATGACATTTAAAATCAACTATAGGAATTGTAATTGGATTTCTTGCATATGGATGTGGTTTTGATCTTTGTTCCTTGCGATTCACCCTTGTATATATGTTTTTACATTTTCTTTATTTTATTTATCTTAATTTTCAATTCTATAAATCTTAAACCCCCCATTTATTTGTGTTTACTTGTATATATTTATTCTTTATTTTATTTTTGTAAATAATACTTTATTATTTTAATTCTTTATTTGTTTATACAATTGTATATATTTATATTCTTTATTTTATTTTTGTAAATAATACTTTTCTTTATTTGTTTCACAATTACAAGTGTACCCTCAATCCCCGGAATAGAACGATCCCTACTTACTTATACTACTAACGACATTTCAGGGTTAAATTATGCGCTTGCTAAAAGCGCATCAATTTTTGGCGCCGTTGCCGGGGATTGAAAAATCACTTGCTAAATTGTGTCATTTATTGTATATATTTGTTGTATATAAATTGTTTAAAACTTAGTTTAAATTAACTAGGATGTTATTTATATTATTGAACACGAATTTTAATTGTAGGTTGTAAATTGAGAGGAATAGGTGAAGTCTTTTTTGTTAATATTGGCCTAAACCCCTTATTGATACCTAGCTCAGGTCCCTTAAGGTTGAGGGCGGCCTTTATTAACACTTGTTGAACTGTCTTCACACTTATGAACTTTTTCATCTTAGTAAGTATAGCCTATGTGGAATGGTGTCTAGGAAGGGGACAACGTTCATGACGGGTTTTTGAATCCAGAAGTGCTTGCAAATGGGCATAAACCACAATGTGGGAGTAGCTCATGCCAAAATGGATTTTTCCTCTCGTGTTCGTCCTCCCCCACCTGGCCATTTTAGTAAGGTTGCCCAAACGATTTGAAAGGGAGTTTGTGTCTAGGCGACTATACTTGGGCCGCACGTCCACTTGATTTACCGCTTGGAATTTGATTCGATATCAATAATGTTTATAATAAAAGAAATACTTGTGAATACTCTATACGTGTAAATTATTTTGTTGTTTCACACTTTAAACTTGTAAAAATACTTTTCACGTTTTATACTCACTTGTATACTTAACTTGTGTCTCATGTACAATATACTTGTTAATTATACTTGTAGTTTGTAATTAATAGTTATACTTGTTTTTATTTTGTATTTCTTTGTTAATTATAGTTACTAACTTTATTTAATGTAGGTACCGTCTGGCTGCAAGACGTAAAATACAAGCGCTACTTGGGAGGCAACCCAATTCAGAATTTAATCAGATTTGCTTTCTCTTTCCCTATTTCTTTTTATTTTTCAATTTTTCTCTATTGTTTTTATTTTAGGATTTGTTTTCGTAAATGTCTTCTATCTATGCTTACTTATTTCATTGCATGCTTTTAATTGATTACATTTGAGGATAATGCAATATTTAAGTGTGGGGGAAGAGATTTATATTTTTGTCTTTCATTTTGAGTCCAATATATATTTATATTTGTCTTTTATTTTTTGAGTCATTTATATATATAAAAAAAAAACTGCATTCATTCAGTCTTATTAAATTCAGCTATTTACAAAAAAAAAAACAAAAAAAATTTAAAAAAAAAAAAATAATAATAAAAATACTCTATACTAAACCATGTCTGCATCTCCGTAGGAGTTGAGGCTGAGCTCAAGGGAAATGCGAGAGTCACCGCCATAGCCGCTACCTCCCTCGGAAGTAGTCTTCATGTTGCCAAAGATGTCCTCACCATGCATGGGGAATAATGGAAGGGTTTCAATCTCCTGGTGATCTCCTCCTCGTTGTTCCATGAAAGATTGTCCTCCTGTTGTGCCAAAGGAGGTAGTACTGGTATTAGTGTTGAAGGGTGAGGAGGAATATGGGTCAACACCATAGCCGACACGTGACCCAAAGTTTAGATCAATGGATCTACCATCATCAGTAGAACTAGTGGATCCAAAATTGAGATCGAGAGATCCACCAACCGGAACGTTCCGAAATTCCTTCAACTTCTGCCTCTCACGAGCCTTGAGGTTCTGGAACCAAAAGAAGACGTTTTTGTCCTCGATCTGCCCATACTGTTTCAGATGAAGGCAGATCTCTTGAATCTGCTCCGGAGTTGGGTACTTAAAACCCTTATCATAGTAAAGGCCCTTGAGGATTCTTAGTTGAGGCGGTGTGGGAGCCCACCGGTTACTACTCCCGGCTGCTTGGATGCTTCCTCCCTCCTCGGTTGGTTGCTGGGCTTGTAATTCCATTTGTTGCTGGGTTTGTAACTCCATTAGTTGCAGAGTTCGTGGTTCCATGTTGATGAAGAAAGGATTTGAGTTTCGAAAGAAAGGCTGAAGGGTTGAGAGAAAAAGGCTGGAACTCGGAAGAATTTTCTTTTGGAGTGAACAGTCGCTCAGAATGCACCTATTTATAGAACGAGTGAGCAGATCTCCACCGTTGGATCGACGATCTCTGAGATTAAATCTACGCGTTGGATTAAAGTCACCCGAAAACATGGAAAAGCTGTTGGCTCGTGAAGGACACGTGGGGGAACCAATCTGATCTCGAGGAGCTGTGACAGATAAGCTACAGCCGAAAGCAGGTATGATTGCCGTAAATTAAGGAAAAGAAAGGACGCGTGGGGGAACCAAACGAATCTCGAGGAGCCGTGAAAGACAAGCTATAGCCGAAAGCATGCCATAAATCCAGGAAAAGAAAGTAATATTTACACGTGGGGGAGTTTCTTGGGCCGTGAATTGTCATAACTCTTCTCCTTCCCGGAGAAGCTTTGTTAAAACCGTGTGCCTGTTGAGATTTCTACCCTATTTTGTGCTTTACATATACATCCTTTTTTGTCTCCTCCAGATTTTACTAAGGTTTGTCTAAGCGTGCAGTTTCAAATTCCTTCTACTTCCTCATGGCTCGAACCAAGGTTACTCCTCGCAGGGGCGTCAATCAACGCCGTGTTCTCTCTTTGGAGGAAGAAGGTCGTCAAGCGGCCACTAGAGCTGGGCTTACTCGTCCATGGGACCATCGTCCTATCCGTGAGCGTACCCGCAGTCCCCCTCCTCTGCCTCGTCGCTCTCCCAGACTGCATCCCGGAGAGTCTTCTTCCTCACCAGCTGCTCGTGCTCCTCGCCCTATGGCCACCCTGGAAAGCTTGTCGGATTCGATTGATGATTTGCGCTCCTCTCTCCGCGATGGTATTATGGTGACAGATTGGAGAGTCAATTGCATGATCGATTACATCTCTGAGATGAACTGCTCTTTGATCCGCTATCACACTGCAATAAACAAGCTTGCTCAGGAAGTCAATAACTTGCAGAGTTATCCTCCTGGGTTTCCTCGCAAGGACACTACTGCATCACACCATGAGAACCCTCCTCAGGAGGCTGAAACCAGCAAAAGGGCTGTCACTCGCCAGCATACCGCTCCTCCAAAGGAGTAAATGGAGGTACAAGTCTAGGCTGAAAGACTTTAAACATTAAGCGCTGCATGGGAGGCAACCCATTTCAACTGTAGCTGTGGAGGAGCCATCAAACGCAGATTTGCTTTCTTGAACTCTTCCTTCTATTTTATTTTCTTAAATTTTAAGTTGTTTTAGGTTTCGTTGTGTTCATTTTCTCTTCTATGCTTGATTTATGCTTTGCATGATTTATATTTGTTTATACATTGAGGACAATGCATGAATTAAGTATGGGGGAAGGGTTATTGCTTTATTGTGTTTTTAGTAGTTAGTATATATAAAAAAAAAAATATGAAAAATAGTTGATGTTGGATTGTGTTTTTTGTGTTTTTAATTGATGTTGTGATACACTAAGGTATATTGGATTAAACATAGTCTTGAAAAAGGGTAGCTGTTTCAGTCCCATTGCACATCGAGACTCCCTGTTCCCGTACCTAAGTGTTGAAATTAAATTAAATTGTAAAAAAAAAAAAATGTTGGTTTTAGAGTGTTTTTGTGTGTTTGAGTCTTAGGATGCTCCTAACGTCTAGGATGAACATGTCTCCGAATTCATGGCTGAAGGTTTTCACAATCAAAATAGGACTTAATTGAATTCTGTGGTTAATCGACATTGTGATGCTTGTATGAAGATTTGAGATAGGATTGTAACTTGGTTCATTAAGCATGCTAGGATTAAGTCTGATTCATTTGACCCAAGTGAGCTGTTGAGCTAAAATACTTTCTTTTTGAGTGCTTACTGATAATTTCAGAATTTCATGGCTGTATTTGCAAAACCTCATCTTTCTTTGAAAATCCAATGATCATGTGCCATAGATTTTAATGGACTAGAGAGTACTAGAACTCGGCTGTTGTGACTGTCAAAACTTGTATGCCATAATATGCACTGATCCTGGATAGGATAGAAGGCATTAGGGTAACCACCATAGCCAAACAAGCATGTGTCCCCAATTGTGCCCGTCGTGGGACTCCTTAGAATAAACCCCTTTGAGCCTACGTTGAAAACCTTTGTTTCATCACCCTCACTACCCTACCATGAGCTTAGTACAGGATATCTCTACCCTTGTCTTAAGGACTTAGTAGAGCATGACATAGTATGTAGGGGTGACGATGAAAGACAAGTGTGGGGTGGGGAAAATCCAAGAAAAAAAAAAAAAAAAAATTTTGCCTTGAAAAAAAAAAAAAAAAAAAGAAAGAAAGAAAGAAAAGCGGCAAAAGAGAAGAAAACTCTTGGGAAAATGTTGAAGTGTGGTTTTGGACTTGCAAATTTGTAGAAGGCTCAAAGTTGAAAATTATGCCTTTGTCCATTCCCATGTTGGTTAGAGTGAAGGTTTGGCCCAAAACAATGATATTTGGTCTACAAAAATGATGACATAAGGTGGTCCTTATATGCTCTGCTAGGTCCTTAGGATTTTTTGTATCCTTAATCTTCATTTCAAAAACCCTAGCTTAGCCCCATTACAACCTGTTTTAAGTGCTGACTTGATCCTTGAGATGGGCAGTCTTTGGTTAGTGGAGTCAGTTACGCAGTCGAGCTTATGGTTTAGGTCCATTTGTGCACTTAGTCATTTCATGAGGTCTTTAAAAATTCTTCACAAAATGTGTTTATTGATGAAATATGCAAGCTGTTTGTTGCCTTACAATTTGTTCTCTTGCATATACTTGAGTGTGAAGCTTTTAAGCATAGCCATTTCTGAGAGAAAAATCGAGAGTATGCCCTGTGAGTTTGGATTGGACTTGTTCGAAACATGCTATCATTCACTGTATAACTTAAGTTCTCCATATCTTACTTAGTCATACGAATGTCACAGGTTTATTAACCATGGAATTATCTTTGTGATTTTGATTAAGTGTTTAACGTGAAAGCCATGAGTTTGGAGTCTCTGAGACAACAGTTAGGAGCAATAGAGTCATTTACTTGCTTTTTGTCAAGTCTTTGTTCTGTTTTGGATTTTTTTTTTTTTGTTTTGCTAAGGGACTAGCAAAAGCTAAGTGTGGGGGAATTTGATAGGCGCATTTTAATGTGATATTTTAAATGTTAATTCCTCACATTTTGCTTAGTTATTCCTTAACGAATCGATTTTTAACTTAATTTCTAATTTTAGGTACATTGGAGTAGATGAAGAAGAAATGAGTGTTACGTCCATAATTACCTAGAAATGATGGAGAAGAATGAAAATGCACTAAAAAGTCAATCTTGAATATTTTCTTACTCCGGCTAGGAGAATCAGAGCCAAGCAAGGAAGAAGGAGTGGCCACTTGACCAAATGAACTTGAAATGAGCTGAAACTCTCCAGATCCATTCTAGACACCCAAATGATCATTTCTTATGAAGAGTTCCAGAGAAAAATATGAGTGGAAGGCCTTCAAACAATCAGCCCAATTTTCTACAGAAGTAAAACCGGAAAACTGGACCTGTAAGAGGTCCAGCAGCATTTCCGGCCCAACCACATGGAATAAAGCTCTGAAAATTTGTCAGGATGATCTACACTCATAGTGGAACATTTTTTATGAAGAAGTCGAAGGCTCATTCTGAAGTTTTGATGGAGAAATAATTGAAGGAATAAAGGGGAAGAAACTGACCTGAAAACAGCTCAACACCACATATTCATGTTTCCCACCCATATGAAGAAAGCATTTCTTTTTCCTTGGATACATTTTTTCTACTCTAAAACATCATCATCACTTCCACATTTCTTCACCTTCATGCTTTGCTTTCATCATTACCTCATCTTTTACATATTTTACAAACCACTTTCATACTCCACTTTCATTATTTTTCTTCATCTCATCATTTCACTCTTCTTTTTCTTCCCTATTTAAACACATTCTCCTCTCACTCTCAATCACATTCCTTCATCCATTCCATCTCCTTGTCTCACCATTTCCTCTCCATTTTCCTTAGAGACCAATTCCTTCATCCATCTCATCTTCTTTGTCTCTCCATTTCCTTTCCATTTTTCTCTTCATTCTCTAGTTCTTAGTTTTGCATTTTCAAGTAAAGAGAAGAAGAAGAAGCCGTGAGGACATAGCCTCCATCGTCCACCTTGAAGACTTGCTTCCAAGATTCAAGATTCCAACGTTCAAGCTCTCCATCTCCATCTCCCCTCACGGTGTAATTCTATCTTTTTCCTTGTAATTTCTTTTGGTTTTCTTTGTTTGGATTTGTAGAACTATGAATTCTAGTTAACAAATAATGTTAAGGGCAAAGTTTAAAGCCCGTTTATATGTTTTGAGATAAAGTTGTGATTTCTATATGTTGATTTTTATGTTGCTTATGTGGGTTTGTTTAATTAAATTTGCATGATAGAAAACTTTTGTATTTTAATCTTATTTGGTTGCAAACACTTAGGGTTTTGATATAATTGGTGCTAGGTTTAAGAACATGAAATCGATTTTTCGTTTTGTGTAAACTTGAATCAAAGTAGTAAAGGTTTTGTGCAAAGACCGAATTTAATTAAAGAGGATTGCAATTAGGTGGACTTTTCCATACTAAGTTGTACACTTGAGTTGATAGCCTTTCTCTATGTCTAATGCGTTGAACATGTCATGATTGACTAGCTTTCTAGGGCTTGATTGCATGTTTGATAGGATTAATCTAGGTGCTTTCGCTTAGGTTAATTAGCATTGAAAAGTAAAATATGGGAAATCATTTGCTTTCGAATGTTTCACATGATTAACTCCTCTCTCATGACATTTAAAATCAACTATAGGAATTGTAATTGGATTTCTTGCATATGGATGTGGTTTTGATCTTTGTTCCTTGCGATTCACCCTTGTATATATGTTTTTACATTTTCTTTATTTTATTTATCTTAATTTTCAATTCTATAAATCTTAAACCCCCCCATTTATTTGTGTTTACTTGTATATATTTATTCTTTATTTTATTTTTGTAAATAATACTTTATTATTTTAATTCTTTATTTGTTTATACAATTGTATATATTTATATTCTTTATTTTATTTTTGTAAATAATACTTTTCTTTATTTGTTTCACAATTACAAGTGTACCCTCAATCCCCGGAATAGAACGATCCCTACTTACTTATACTACTAACGACATTTCAGGGTTAAATTATGCGCTTGCTAAAAGCGCATCAGCGACCAAGAATGCACCACCTTCACCACCGACAAAGGCCTCTACAGCTACAATGTCATGCCTTTTGGTCTGAAGAACGCCGGTGCAACTTATCAGCGGTTGATGAACGCCATGTTCGCTGAGCATCTGGGAAAAATTATCGAGGTCTATGTGGATGACATGCTAGTTAAGAGTATAAAGGCCAGTGGACATGTGGCAAACCTCAGGATCATAGTAACCATCCTCCTGGCCTATGGTATGCGCCTCAACCCAGAAAAATGTTTCTTTGCAGTCACCGCTAGCAAATTTCTGGGTTACATCGTCAGCGAGCGAGGTATCGAGGCTAACCTAGACAAGGTACAGGCCATCCTTAACCTGTCGGACCCGAAGTATAAGGTAGACGTCCAGTGTCTCCAAGGCAAGTTAACCGCCCTTTCTCGATTCATCTCTCGACTTACTGACAAGTGCGCCCCATTCTTCAAACTCCTCAAAACAACTCACAAGAAGGTCATCGACTGGAACCCAGAGTGTCAGGCGGCGTTCCAGAGCCTAAAAGAATATCTAGCGGCGGTCCCTCTCCTTTCTGTCCCTGTGCAACGAGAGACATTATTCATATATCTAGCGGTCTCGGCAAAGTTAATAAGTTGCGCCATTGTTCGGCGGGAAGGCCAGGATGAACTCCCAGTATTCTACGCCGGCAGAGGCATGAACGGAGCAGAAACAAGATATTCACCGTTGGAACAGCTGGCCCTCGCACTTATCGTTGCCGCCAGACGCCTCAGGCAATATTTCCAGGCTCACACAATCCATGTGTTAACCAATCAACCGCTGAGGCAGGTGATGCAGAACCCTGAACACTCAGGGCACCTCAGTAAATGGGCGATTGAACTCAGCGAATTTGACATAGAGTACAAGCCAAGAACCGCCATGAAGGGCCAGGCAGTAGCGGACTTCATCGCTGAACTTACTGAGCGTCAGCCGGAACCCGATACTCAAACAAAGCCCGAAACAGAAATAGTAACCAGTACAGAGGCAACTCCCCCACAGTCAGATTGGGACCTACATGTGGACGGCTCCGCCTGTGCCAAGGCCAGCGGCGCCGGAGTCATCTTAACCGGACCCGGGGGACTGAACGCAGAGTACGCATTGAAATTCAACTTCAAAGCTTCAAACAATATGGCGGAGTACGAGGCGCTCATCGCCGGCCTACTCCTCGCCATTGACTCAGGAGCTGACAGCGTCAACATATTCAGCGACTCCCAACTAGTCGTCAACGACAGCTTCCAAGCCAAGGACCAGCAGTTAGCAGCATATTTGGGGTACGTCAAAACGTTGCTAAAAAAGTTCAAATTCCATACAATCACACAGATCCCCAGGGAAAAGAACGCTAAGGCTGATTCACTGGCGAGACTGGCAACCGCCCAACCACATCAGAGTCCAGCGGACACAAGGGTGGAGTGCCTGGACAAGCCAAGTATCACAAAGACCCTGGCGGAAATCTTCAACGTTCAAGTCAACCCCAGCTGGATGGACGAGATCATTACATATAAGCGCAACGGGACATTGCCAGAAGATAAGGTCCAGGCAAGACAGCTCCAGCGAAGAGCAACCCGCTACAACATCCAGCATGGCAAGCTTTACCGCCAGGGATTCACCCATCCTAACCTCCGCTGTTTAACCCCAGAGGAAGGAAGGGTTGTCCTAGCAGAAATCCATGGCGGTGAATGTGGAAACCACTCGGGCGCCAGATCCCTGGCCAACCGCACAATGCGACAAGCGTACTTCTGGCCCACACTGGGTGATGACGCCCGGCGGATTTCGAGGTCTTGCCACAAATGCCAACAGTTTGCGGATTTACCACACGCACCAGCGGAACCTCTGTCAATCATCGTGGGCCCATGGATTCACTCCACGTGGGGCCTTGATCTGATGGGAAAATTCCAAACTGCCAAGGGTCAGTTCAAATACATCATTGTTGCCATCGATTACAACAGCAAGTGGACAGAGGCGGAACCACTGACGGCAATAACCACCGCCAAGGTAATCCGCTTCCTTTGGAAGAATATCTACTGCCGCTACGGTGTCCCACACATAATCATCACAGACAACGGCACACAGTTCAACAATGACGAGCTCATCTCCTTCACCGCCAACTTAGGCACCAAGTTGAGGTTTGCATCTGTCGCCCACCCCCAGACCAACGGCCAGGTCGAAGAGGCAAACAAGATAATCAAAAAGTTGTTAAAAAAGAAGCTCGACGACGCCAAGGGTTTATGGGCGGAAAGGCTCCCAGAAGTCCTGTGGGCCATCCGAACAACTCCAACTTCCGCCACCGGAGAAACTCCTTTTTGTATGATGTTCGGCACAGAGGCTGTCTTACCCATTGAAGTTACTCAACCTACCGCTAGAGTCGAGGGCTACTGCCCAGAGACCAACAGCGCCGACGTCAACTTGGACAGGGACCTCCTAGAAGAGAAGAGACTCAAGGCCCATTTACACAATCTACAAAACAAGCAACGGGTATCACGTTTTTACAACGCCAGAGTCAGGGCCCGGAACCTCCAACTGGGGGACTCGGTCATGAAGGAAGTCCTTCCGCCACCGACAAAACTCCGCCCAACTTGGGAGGGCCCGTACAAAATTGTGGAAGTCGTTAGCCCATGCACCTTCTACTTAATGGACAAGGACGGCGTCACATCGGCCCGCCCTTGGAATACTGAACACCTTCGGTATTATTACAAATAGTCAGACCGCTACCCATGCGCATCTTGACTTAGCTAAATTTTTTGTTCAAATGTTTAGCTAAGGGAAGCTACCCAACGGGTACTACCCCACTTTTGTACGCTGATCAGTCAGCCATCAATGAAACGAGGAATTATTCAAACCATTGTTACCAAGTCTAGCACTGAGGGCAACTGGCAATGCCAGCAATCGTCGGCAGGCCCCGTCCGCCACGTGGTGCACTTGGACCAATCTTAATTCCTTTAATGTTCCATTGATCGACAAAAGAAAAATATAACTCAAAAATACTACACACACATCATGGCAAACCAAGTCAGAAATTTACTTTATTCCACAAAATTCTTTACAAACAAAGGTGCCTTAGCGGCTACAAAAAAGCTTTGGAGGTCTCAGATAGGTTCAGCGGTTGGCTTCGGCCTCTGCTGCTTCAACAGCTGGCGGCGGGACCGATCGGCTCGTTCAGCGGAGCTTCTCCCTTGTTATCTTCCAAGAGACGAAGTCTCCGCTGAACGAAACACCGCCAGCGGAGCTTCTCCCTTGTTATCTTCCAAGAGACGAAGTCTCCGCTGAACGAAACACCGCCAGCGGAGCTTCTCCCTTGTTATCTTCCAAGAGACGAAGTCTCCGCTGAACGAAACACCGCCAGCGGAACTTCTCCCTTGTCAGCTTCCAAGAGACGAAGTCTCCGCTGAACGAAACACCGCCAGCGGAGCTTCTCCCTTGTTATCTTCCAAGAGACGAAGTCTCCGCTGAACGAAACACCGCCAGCGGAGCTTCTCCCTTGTTATCTTCCAAGAGACGAAGTCTCCGCTGAACGAAACACCGCCAGCGGAGCTTCTCCCTTGTTATCTTCCAAGAGACGAAGTCTCCGCTGAACGAAACACCGCCAGCGGAACTTCTCCCTTGTCATCTTCCAGGTGACGAAGTCTCCGCTGAGCTAAACCCCGCCAGCGGAACTTCTCCCTACCCACCCTACAAGCGGGGTGTCTTCCGCTACACACCTTTGACGGAACGCCCTTAATCTTGCAAGCTGCGTGCTTTGATTCAACTTTATCGTTCAACAAAGTACCGCCAGGCACGCTGCTTCCTGCTACATTTAGCGGGGGGATATCCGCCAAACGGAGAATCCCGAGGCCACGCCTCACTGGCAATGTCCGCCACGCGGCATTACCGCCAGACCGTCCCCACGGGACACGGGGACTAGTCACAGTCTACGACGGCCCTGATCAGGCAAGTTGACCCCCGTCATTTGGGTGCTAAACATTGGGCTCGCTACCCAAGACCCTCTGCTCCGTGCAGCTCCCCCTCAACAAACAATTTGCCGACCATCTGGAGGTCTATCTTCGCCGGGGAGTGGGGGACTCCCTAGGGGGCCTAGCAGGGGCCCACCCGAAAGGGTATAAAGCGTTTGCTCAGTAAAACCAACGGTTGACAACGCACTGACGCTAATTATGCTCTTGCAAGTCTAGCGGAAGAAAACGCTTCAAACCGCCGAACAACTCCCCAACCAAGATTGCCCTCCTTGACTGGGGACTTGGGGGACTTGTACATACATGTACATTTGCAAGCATAATTAGCTATAATGGGCCACGCTCATTGTACCGCCAAAGGTACTAATTCCAACTAAAGGAATGACATGCAGACACACCGCCGGGAGGGCTACAACCTCAGCGTCGGACCATCTCCAGATCGCCGTCGACGCGCCGCCACGCGCCACGCCAAGATAGCACCAGAAGCTCCTGAAACTGGGAACTGAAGCATGTCAGTCCCACATCGAAAACAAAGAGAAGATCAGCCTCTTCCTCACCTATAAAAGGTTCTCTCATCTCTCCTCATTAATTACGCTTTTAATACTTACCTACTGTTACTTTGTCAACATAAATACATTGACTAACTTAGGCATCAGAGAGTTGAAGACCGCCCAGCGCGGTCTCCCTCTGACGCCCATTGTATTTTACTTGACAGGTAACGGGAATTACGATAGCAACACAAGTATCGATCCGCCCACCGGATCAGCGTTAACTAAGGTCCAGCTACCGCTAGACTTTCAGACGTTAACAAATATTGACATAGTAGAGTGGCACGAACGAACTATCAGCTTATAATATGGACCCATTTGCAGAGAAACACGTTAGTTACTATCAATCTTTGCGAAGACAAGTTCAAGGTCAGTTGTTTTTCCATATATGAGCTAATTGTTAAACACCACTGACCAAGACAATTTCCAAGTCAAGTCTCAAAGCTTTAGATTGATTGTATCAATGGAAACCGTAAAACGTGTCTCCCAGTTCAAGTAGTGTAAAACTTCGATCCATAAATTGCATATATATAGCTAACTCTAGCTCAAGTGATTTGATAGAAATTAATGGTGTATATTATAAACGAGATCGATAGAGAGAGCCTCAGGCCTGGAGATCATATCTATGCTTACAGAAAATTACACTCCTACTCCCACCATGGTTAGTACAATAATAATCGATCGATTCCCTAACTCCTTATTGTTTTGATTAATTTCTTCACTATGTATGTACTGATTCATTCATGCGCTTAGGTATCTTCATTGAGGGAGATAGAGTGATTCACTATAACATAACACAAGAAGGAAACACATCGAAACGAACCAAGCATTGCAAAAACTGCGGGATAGACAAAAACCACCTCCGAGGAGTCGTCAAATCCTGCGTCGACTGCTTACTCAAACGCCACACCCTCCGCCGCTTCCAATACGCCCTCGGTTATGGCCGCTACCTCACCAACTGGCCAGGCACCTGCACCACCGGCCGTGCTGACCCGCCAGAAGTGACCATCAGCCGCGCCAATGACCTGTTTAACAATAAAGTTGAGTTTGGGGATTATAACTTGTTTGAGAACAACTGCGAGGCCTTTGCAGTGTTCTGCAAGACGGGGAAGCGCGTGAGCGACCAGGCGAGCGTGGCCATGTCGTGGATGAAGGCTGGTGTGAAGATGGCGAGGGATAGGCTTCTTCGTGATGTGTGGGTTCATCACGGCGAGGAGCAGTACAACAGGTTGAAGCAGATGATTGATAGCTGGCTCGCTCAAACGTCGTCGCTTGCACAGATGATTGCCAATCTTCAAGGGGATCATCAGGTCACCGGCGCATGAATGTTGAGATGATTTGGAATAAAGGAGCTATGTATGAGATCCAAGGGGGTTAGTCGATAATTATTGTTTAGGTAATGGAGTGTTGTTCTTTTTTTTTGAAAAGGTGGAGTGTTGTTCTATGTATGTGAGTTCCAGTCATTAGGGTTTAGGGGTCTGTTAAGGGTGTTATAATCGAGGAAGCAAGAAATTTACTCCACTCTTTATCAAAGAGTTGGAGTGACTGGAAGAATATATAATTTGTAGAGTAATAATCTTACCTCCATCAATTTTATACTTAAAATCAATTGTGCCGGTAAACTTTTAATTTGATCTCGTGTGCCCTTATACTCTTCAATTTGATCAATTATGATAAATCCTTCACTAATCTATCAATTTATTCATATACTGTTGTCCACTTAAATTAGTTTCTAACATTTAATCATGCAAAAACTACACTATTTACATGCTCAAGGCTAAAAATTGACCATAAGTGGGCATGCATTGTCACTCATTTATGAAAAAATTGAGGAATTAGTTCACTAATGATTATTCTTGATTATACTAGAGAGCATAAGGGCATATGTGATTAAATTGAAGGTTCAGGGACACAGACGATTTTAGGCATAAAGTTCAAGGCGGTAAAATGAATTCATCAATAATTTGTATTTCAATTTCTTTATTGGTCTATTAAGGATGTTATGATCAAGGAAGGGAGGAATTTCTTCACTCTTTATCAAAGTAATTTGTACATATTGTCCTAAGAATATAATCAGGTAGCATGCTTTAGCTAAAAACACGTTTTTATTTATTACCTTTTATGTAGAGGGTCTCACTCTCCAATGCAATCTTTGCTCATATTAAGCCTTTTTTTCATTTTTACAAAAAGTTACTAAAGTTGAGTGGTTAGGAACACATTTTTGCACTTTAAGCTATTAAGGTCAATGTTTTTAATTCTTTATGATTAATATTTTGATGTCACCTACTGTATAATTTATTTCGTCATAATGGATGTTTTATAATCAATCTAGATTCATTGACTATTGTCATTATATTTTCATGTCCATTTTGCCCCTTGAGTTAAATATAGAAACAAATTAATTGCTTTTTAGCATTTATTTATTTATTTATTTTTCAATTTGAATTTTGAACCCATGATGAACATGCAATAATTCAGAATATAATTAGTATTATAAAATTAACAAATAGAGATGAGAACCTAACTGGAAGGTACAAAAAAAAGTTCATCAAAACATTCTATCTAAAATATGTATCTAACCTAAGTAAGAGACATTAATTTAAAGATTTCCTCTATTATAGGTATACCATAAATAAGATATACGTACCTAGGTAAGAGATATAGATTTACGGATTAATGTTCTTTGATTACTATAATCGAGATATGTACCTAAGTAAGAGATATAAGTTTACGAATTAGATTTCTTCTATTGTAGGTATAAATAATCGAGATATATATATATACACAAAATAAGAGATTAATTTTCTTCTATTGTAGGTATATCATAAGTAAGAGATGCGTATCTAATTAAGAGATATATGTTTACGATAATTGAGATATGTATCTAAGTAAGGGATATAAATTTACTGTTAGTTTTCCTCTATATTGTAGGTATAAATAATCGAGATACATATGGTGAGAAAAACTACCTATATATGATGTATACTGAAATGCTGAATTTTTGAGCTCTTAATACATCTACCACAACAATACACACACACGTTCCTTTCTAGGTTAAAGGTAAGTTAAGAAGGAAATGTGAAAAAACATAAAAAAAAATGAAGAAGAAGAAGAATAGCTACCATCCATAGAATGATTTACACCAAAAAGATCAAAATCATATTGGACTAACAAGACAATACCTTGACCATAGAAAGCTTAATGTTAAAGAAGGAGAACCATGTTCATGAAAACCTCGACATTACATACAAGAGCCAAAACCATAGAAGCTTTGGTGTTGAATCCAAAAATTGCTTTAGAAAAATTCTTAACTTATAGAAGACATATTTTAAATAAGAATAATTTCAGAGATGATTTACATTAAATATGGTATTCAATGCCATATCAATTCCATAATTTTATACGGGATCAATATGAATAATTTAAGAAAGATATACATCAAATATGATTTAATATCATTAATCAGATTGCTAATTTTAATTCTATTAATTCTTGCCTTTTATGTTTAAAGACATTCAATAAGGGCATATTAGTCATGTAAAAAAGAAAAATTAATGAGGATTAATTGAGTCAGCAAGATGAAAAAGGAAATAAATCTGAGGTGGCAGCTGAGTCATTGGACCGCAATTTACAAGAAATATTGATGTGGACTACAAGATAGATTTTAGACTTTAATCTAATTAACTCAAATTTATATCATAAAATTAAACACTACCATTTAACCTTAACTCGGATCAAAAGATGAATGACAATGATCATTATAATGTGAGTATAGACATCACAACAAAGAGAAGTCAGGTGCTCAAGGCCATTTCAGTGATATTCCTTTTGTGAACGAGAGAGGTTTAAACTTTAAAGTTCGACTTAAGAACAACTAATTGTGTATAAAAAAGAAGAAAGTGTTGTAAATATTATTATCTATGTGGATGTTCATGTAAATACTCATTAGTTATGTACTTTGATGTAAACCCTACATCTATATAAAAGGAGGCTAATGAGACTAATGAGAACACTTCTACTTCCTCCCAACTATTTTCTCTTCGTATTCTCTCTATTTTATAACACGTTATCAGCACGCTTTGCTCTATATATTATTTTTTCTTATTTTTCTAATAACCCCATGATGATCTACGAGTTTGATGGTGCAACTTTGTTGCTTTGACCAATACTCTTGATCTATGAGTGTACTCATATTTCTGTACTTGTAATTTGATTATACACCTGCACACACTTTGAATGCTACAACAACATGTATGCAATTTCAATTCTTGAGTACGATGGGGATCCTTGATACACTAATCTCTTATTATGTTTTATGCGAATTACTTTATTTCATGGGTTTTCTTTATTATGTTTGAGATACATCATGATTAGGCAAATTTGTTTGAATGATAAGTATTAATCTGTCTATGCTTCTAGATATGCAATTTGCATCAGAAGATCATGCACTTATATGCCTATATATAGCAACCTGTATATGATCATGACTATGCTTGTTTGGTTCTATAAGATGATATCAGTTACATAATTATGTCTCTAGTATGCTACGAAGTTTATTGTACCTAATAAATTGTTCAATACACAGACCGATATTCCATTTGTTTATATTGTTTTGTTACAAAACTGTCGTTATCTTATTTGTTTATCAATCGTCATGTATGGACTTTTTGAATAGTTATGTTTTTTTTTTGTTACATCCTTCTCCACTATCAATGGTCAGGAGCATAAACCATGACTGATTTGTCTTCTAGCATGATAATTATGTTACTATTCCATTGTATATATGAAAATCATTCGAGATGTAAATATCAATCTCTCATTAAAGGAAATATATTCAGGTATGTTTCATTATTATGATTGGGATTTTATTTGTTTTCTAAGTCCTTCAATTTTCATTTGTGATTATGAATATTATAATCCAACGAGATTGAAACCTGAAGTTTCTTGATCCGATAACATGAGGGCCTGGAGTTTCTAGAGAGTTCTATTATCAAAATTGCAACATGAAGTTTCTCAGAGCCCATACATTTAACGAGGGCCAGAAGTTCCTCAAAGTTATACAATGACCAGATGTACTGATCCCTGGTCATATGGGGGACCTGAAGTTCCTCAAGGGTCATGAAATGTAAATTGAAATCATGACGTGAAGTTCATCACAATTATGCAATTAACGAGGGCTAGAAGATCCTCGATGTAATATATGAACTTACATATTTTTGATCCCCAATAATTATAAGAGGTCGGAAGTTCCTCATTTTTTTATAGTATTGGGGTTCTCTCATCCGTATGACAATGTGAATTTGAAGTTCAATTTTGAGCACTTGGCTAAAGATAGCAGCTACGTTCTCCACAAGATAAACTTATGTTCTTGTGTGATTAGAGGAGAGAGAAAAGATTATCATTTTGTGAAGTTAAGCAGACCAGAAGTTATGTGTAATTTCTTCATTAATGGAACCAGAAGTTTCCACAATTAATTTTATTGCATGGTTTATCTATTTAGTTTTCTTCCCTGCAATTTTTCTATTTTGTTATGTACTTTCATTACAGTACTTATCTTTTAAATTAATTTTTTTTGCTTGTTACTCATACGGACCAGCAGTCCTAGACCTCGAACATATGAATTTCGAATGTAATATTTTTGAACCACAAGTTCAAAATTTCATAGTAGAAACTGAAGTTCTAACAGTAAAACTCAAACCCGATGCTTTCAGTATAAAAGTGAACTTGAAGCTTCACTTTAGTCACCTCGAGCCTGAAGTTTCGAAGACCAAATTTATTTGAACCCGAAGTTCAAATTACGAAATCTTGGAACTTGCAGTTCGTAGAAAAAGAAAAAATTCGAACCTGAAGCTACGATTACACATATGATTCATTCATAGTTTATTTGACTTTATGTCAACTCAAACTGGATGTTAAATTTTCGTATGCTGATTGATACATTCTTCTTTATACTTGCCTAAAGCATTCTTAATGTTTTAATTACTATACCATAAGTTCACTCCACCTTAGAACCTGAAGTTCTAACTGTGCAGACTCAAGCCGTAAGTTTTGAGTATATGGACAATTTATCATATAGCTTTAATCTTGATCAACCTCAAACCTGAAGTTTTGAGGGGATTTTATTGACATCAATTTAAAAGTAAGCAGATATTTAACTGTTGGTTTATGACGAATAAGTATGAGTATACCCCAAATTTGTGATCGTGAATTTTGTAATTAAAAGAGATCAGAACCTGTAGTTCCTTGATCCTTAATTACATGATGACCTGAAGTTCCTCAATGACCAAACTAACTAGATGACCATCTAAAGTCCTTCACTCATAAGTTATGGTCATGAAGTTTTAAACTCGACATTTCGAATATATCATTTTGGCTAGAAGTTCAAATTGCATTTGATGTTATTAATCTACATCAAGCAACAGTACAATAATTGAACATCATGCTTTACATGTATAACACGAACCAGAAGCTTCGTGTATATCCTATGAGATCTATTATTCAATTCTTGCAAGTTTGATTTGTGTCATCTTCAAACTTAGGTTTTGAGTGACTTTCAGGCAATGCAATTTTATCCATGGTGTCCAGAAAATATTATTAAGGCTTATGCTTATGAGGCTAATATAACAATCATCTCAGATCTTATATATCTGATTGATGGCTCCAGAAGAGCACACATTATTGTCTTTTTTCATCATGTGCCTCCAATATTATTAGAGATATATAATCTCCCCGTCTCATAGATCTCATTGTCTAGTAAGAAAGCCGATTGACATGGCTATACCATGAAATGCCACCAGAAGTGGATCATGACAAGAAATAAATCAGGAGTCAATGTAAATACTGCCCTAACATCCACACATGTGAGGAAATTGTAAATTAGGCGTGTGTCACCTATGGTACACTATGTGGTGGATAATTATCAAGCCATTTTCAAAATGGCACTAGTCAAATTAAATTACATTGACTAATAAATTATATGTGACGTAGAACTTGAGGTTTTCCACATGACAAAGTTACTTGTTCTTATGGATTGTAGTCTTTAACTCGAAATTTTGAGTATTTCATTATGGCCAGCAATTCAAAATGAAGTTGGTCCATTCCAATTATCAGTATTTCACAATTAATGATTACTGAAGCTAAGGTAACACTCATATCAAGAGTTGTAGATATTGATCTATGACTCCAAATGAGCTATTATCATGTTACCAAATTTGAAATATTGATGTACAAAGTACCTTAAATATGGTTGGAGAAGAATATTTTTGCTATCTGATATATACTGTGTCAAATTTATATAATAAATTTAGACATATAATGTCATGAACCAGAAGTTCATTGAACCAAATACACTATTTTGGCTTGACCGGTTGATGCGCTCAAAGCAAGCGCGCAATTTAACCCTGAAATATCGTTAGTAGTATAAGCAAACAGGGATCGTTCTATCCGGGGATTGAGGGTACACTTGTAATTGTGAAACAAATAAAGAAAAGTATTATTTACAAAAATAAAATAAAGAATATAAATATATACAATTTTATAAACAAATAAAGAATTAAAATAATAAAGTATTATTTACAAAAATAAAATAAAGAATATAAATATATACTATTGTATAAACAAATAAAGAATTAAAATAATAAAGTATTATTTACAAAAATAAAATAAAGAATAAATATATACAAGTAAACACAAATAAGGGGGGGATTAGGATTCTTAAAATTAAAATTAAAATAAATAAAATAAAGAAAATGTAAAAACATATATACAAGGGTGGAACGCAAGGAACAAATATCAAAACCAATTCCATGTAATCAAATTCGATTCAAACCCTATAATTGTTCTTCCAAGTCATGAGAGAGGAGTTGATCATGTGAAACATTCGAAAGCAAATGATTTCCCATATTTTACTTTTCAATGCTAATTAACCTAAGCGAAAGCACCTAGATTAATCCTATCAAACATGCAATCAAACCCTAGAAAGCTAGTCAATCATGTCATGTTTAACGCATTACACATAGAGAAAGGCTATCAACTCAAGTGTACAACTTAGTATGAATAAGTTCACCTAATTGCAATCCTCTTCAATTGAATTCGATTTTTGTCCAAAACCTTTACTACTTTGATTCAAGTTTACACAAAACGAAAAGTCGATTTCATGTTCTTAAACCTAGCACCAATTACATGCAAATCCTATAAGTGTCGACCCACATAAGATAAACATATAAAAGTTTTCTATCAAGCAAATTCAATCGAACAAACTCACATAAGCAACTTAGAATCACAATTATGGAATTCGAAAACTTTATTTAAACATAGAAGTTGGGTTTAAACTTTACCCTAAACATTATTGTTAACTAGAAACAAGTTCATATGAATTCAAACAAGGAAACCAAAAAGGATACAAGGAAAAAGAATGAATTACACCGTGAGAGGAGATGGAGATGGAGAGCTAGATGGTTGGATCTTGAATCTTGGAAGCAAGCCTTCAAGGTGGATGATGGAGGATATGATCTTCACGGCTCCTTCTTCTTCTTCCTCTCCTTGCTTGAAAACGCAGAACTTTGCAACTAGAGAATGGAGAAGGAAAATGGAAAGGAAATGGAGAGACAAAGAAGATGAAATGGATGAAGGAATTGGTTTAGGAAAATGGAAAGCAAATGGAGAGACAAAGAAGATGGAATGGATGAAGGAATGTTTTGGAAAATGGAAAGGGAATGGAGAGACAAAGAAGATGGAATGGATGAAGGAATTGGTTTAGGAAAATGGGAAGGAAATGGAGAGACAAAGAAGATGAGATGGATGAAGGAATGTGTGATTGAGAGTGAGAGGAGAATGTGTTTAAATAGGGAAGAAAAAGAAGAGTGAAATGATGAGATGAAGAAAAATAATGAAAGTAGAGTATGAAAGTGGTTTGTAAAATATGTAAAAGATGAGGTAATGATGAAAGCAAAGCATGAAGGTGAAGAAATGTGGAAGTGATGATGATGTTTTAGAGTAGAAAAAATGTATCCAAGGAAAAAGAAATGCTTTCTTCATATGGGTGGGAAACATGAATATGTGGTGTTGAGCTGTTTTCAGGTCAGTTTCTTCCCCTTTATTCCTTCAATTATTTCTCCATCAAAACTTCAGAATGAGCCTTCGACTTCTTCATAAAAAATGTTCCACTATGAGTGTAGATCATCCTGACAAATTTTCAGAGCTTTATTCCATGTGGTTGGGCCGGAAATGCTGCTGGACCTCTTTCAGGTCCAGTTTTCCGGTTTTACTTCTGTAGAAAATTGGGCTGATTGTTTGAAGGCCTTCCACTCATATTTTTCTCTGGAACTCTTCATAAGAAATTATCATTTGGGTGTCTAGAATGGATCTGGAGAGTTTCAGCTCATTTCAAGTTCATTTGGTCAGGTGGCCGCTCCTTCTTCCTTGCTTGGCTCTGATTCTCCTAGCCGGAGTAAGAAAATATTCAAGGTTGACTTTTTAGTGCATTTTCATTCTTCTCCATCATTTCTAGGTAATTATGGACGTAACACTCATTTCTTCTTCATCTACTCCAATGTACCTAAAATTAGAAATTAAGTTAAAAATCGATTCGTTAAGGAATAACTAAGCAAAATGTGAGGAATTAACATTTAAAATATCACATTAAAATGCGCCTATCACCGGTTACGCCATCTTTGCTGACCATGTTGCATGGAATCAATTACAAGTTTTGATAACTGCTAACCTTACTCACAAGCAAATTGTCTATTTACCGCATATTTGAGAGTTGTCACTTCAATGAGACGATCTCCTGCAATGAGGGAGAATAATATTGTTCCTGAAGAACGACATGCAAAGGTATTTGCGTGGGTTAAAGTCCCTAAAACCAACCATACTGTCACAAACAATCTAGACCCCATTTCATTTGTGGTATGCATGTGTATCCAAGTGACATGCATGGTTCTCCTGAAGAGAATGTCATTAAATTATGTCAGAGCACCTATTATGGCTACACATACAAAGGTTGTAAGTACGCCATTACAGAATGATTTTTCAGTGATACAATAAATACATCAATATGGTTAATGCTTATGAATTGAATGTTTTGACGTAAAACTTAGTTTGGGTTCGCCACCAACCAATGAAAATTTTCATTCCAAAGAAAGTGATAGATTTTTGAACACATCTTTTAAGTATGGTCAAAATAAGACAGTCTTCCCGTCGTTAGAGGGAGGAAAGACTACTGTCATTTGAATAATGGCGTGAATTTGTGTGGATTGTATCTACCAGGTCTAAAGTTCTAAGCTCCCAAAACAGGGAAGATTATCAAGCCCTATAATGCTCTACATGAGGATTATAAATAAAAAGATCCACATTCTCTACGTGATTCATCTATGAGAGATGATTGTCCTAGAAGTGACAATGTATGCCCTAGAAGTGGCATGTGTACCCAATATTAATAAGCTTATTATAGCTAATGCATGCATATAAGAATGTGTGGGATCTATGATTAATGATCATCGATGATAATTTACATTCGGTAGCTACCAAAAATCATTAAGTGTTGTATCAATGCTATACCACATTTCATTATGAATGTCGACAAAGTATATTATTGGCCAAATTGGAAAGAGGCAATTCCACTGAAATTGAATATTTGAAATGTAATAAAATACTTGGACCTTTAACCCGACATGGTACAAAAGGGTATTTATCAAAAGTGAAGATAAATCACTATGACACAATGTCTGTGTACAGAGACATGAGATTATGAATATCTTTCCTTATATGAATGTCAATTTTCTATAAGTACAATGTTACATATAGCTGTTATATTGACGAGAGATTTATGGCACTTTGTCATCATATATTATGAAGATCTTAAAGACACGTTGCTAAAAGAAAATTTTCAAAATTAAAGTGTCATTATAAGCGTTTTGCTTATCAAATCCTTGAAGGATTCAAAATGCAAGACCATGAATGGTTGAAAGAGCCTGAAGCTCACTTATGGAATCAATGAGTCTTAAGCTAGCTCATATGTACTCATTCCGTTATAGTTAACACGACCCAAATTGCCTCGATGAGTACTGTGATAAGACTACGAAATCGAATTCGAATTATGATAATAATGTTGCAACATATTCTAACTTTCGCAAAGTTATGAATTACTTAAAGCTCTTGAAGAGCTTATATGAGACATATCAATACACAAAGATATTGATGTGTATGACTAGGTATGCGATGATGATTTTTCAATGTTTTAAACTATACAAAGTTAAATGTGTCAATTTCTTTATATTGTATAGCTATTACTTTGTGTATGAATTTGAGCATATGAGATTGTTCCTAACCTTATCATATGAGGTAAGACTTATTGAAAATCATCTAGCTTTATTGGTATTTCTTAAACTTTACAGGTATGAAAATTTGTGATAAGCCTATACATGCAAAGCCCACATGGTCTCACTTCAGTGATAAACACATCAAACTACTATACATGGTATATGTAGCTTATCGCATACATGAATGAGACTTGCAACAATCAGGGGGAGATTCTCATCAAGGGGAGCATCCAAAAGCAACTTAGGATATATGAGCGTTGTCCTCTTTTTGTCCTTCTATCAGGGTTATTTTTGTCTCACTGAGTTTTTGTTACCTGGCAAGGTTTTTAACGAGACAACAATAAGCGCGTCCAATACCATCATTTATTGGTGGACATCTAAGGGGGAGTGTTGTAAATATTATTATTTATGTGGATGTCCATATAAATACTCATTAGTTATGTACTTTGATGTAAACCATACATTTATATAAAGGAGGCATCTACTTCCTCTCAACTATTTTCTCTTCATATTCTCTCTATTTTATAACAGAAGGCTGTATTGATAAAAAAATCTATGATTTTTGATAAAAAAATCTATGATTTTTTCACTGGGCTGATCATTTGGTTAGCGGGCTTTGTGAAGTGAGAGAGCTCACCAGCCCATGAAAACCTGATCGGGTCAGCCTCCAGTGTCACCAATCCACGTTGTTTGATTCCTCTGAAACTCTCAGACCAACGAAACATCACTCTGAAACTCCCAACCGCCAGAACACAAGGTTTTCAAAAGGGCATAGAGAGAGATGCTGACGCAGTCCATTTTGTGTCCCAAGTCACCTTCAGTGTCATCATCCTCAGGTAGCTTCTTCACTTCTCTCTCTCTGTTCTATCCAACTTGTCTCAATTACTCTGAGAAACACAAGCTGCATGCTTCTCTAACTCGCTCAAATCCGAGCGAGGGTGTCAAAGAATTCAACTTTCTAGCTTCAAACGACGAAACTCATCCAGTTACTGACTACCCAAATGTCCCAACTCTCGGAGAGGAAATTTCCTTTGAGTTATACAACCATTTGTTACAAGATTTTTGTAGAGTTGGGCATGTTGATAAGGCCATGGCTCTTCTTGCTCGAATGGAAGCTCTTGGCTTTCGACCCAATTCGATATCCTACACTCGTTTAATTGATGCTCTGGGAAGTATTGGGAGGACTTTGGAGGCTGATGTGTTGTTTCAGGAAATGATATTTGTGGGGTTTAGGCCAAGAATTAAGCTTTACAATGTGTTGCTTAGAGGGTTTTTGAAGAAAGGTTTGTTAGGACTCGCAATTAGAGTTTTGGGGGTAATGGGTGATTTGGGTACTGAGAGAAATCAAGAAACTTATGAGATTTTACTTGATTACTATGTCAGTGCTGGGAGGTTGGAGGATACTTGGTCAATGATTAATGAGATGAAGCAGAAAAGGTTTCGGCTGAGCTCGTTTGTGTACAGTAAGGTTATTGGTCTTTATAGGGACAATGGGATGTGGAAGAAAGCAATCGACATTGTGGAAGAGATAAGAGAAATGGGGATGGCATTAGACAAACAGATTTACAACAGCATTATTGATACATTTGGGAAATATGGTGAGTTGGATGAAGCATTGGAAGTCTTTGGGAAAATGAAACAAGAAGGTGTAAGGCCTGATATTTCGACCTTTAATTCGTTGATACGGTGGCACTGCAAGTCTGGTTTGTTAAAGAAGGCCCTTGAGTTGTTTACCGAGATGCAAGAACAAGGATTATATCCTGATCCGAAAATGTTTGTTACTATTATCAGTAGATTGGGGGAGCAAGGGAAGTGGGATATGATACAGAAGACCTTTGAGAATATGAGAAGCCAAGGGCATAAAAAAAGTGGGACTATTTATGCTGCTCTGGTTGATATTTATGGGCAATATGGAAAATTTCAGGACGCAGAAGAGTGTATATCTGCACTAAAGGCAGAAGGTCTTGTTCTCTCTGCCAGTATGTTTTGTGTCTTAGCAAATGCCTATGCCCAGCAGGTTCTCTTTGTGCACTTTGGAATTCTTTCCATATAAATTTCACTTGAAGCATGATTATTTCGTCTCATAATTTCTTTGTAGTTCTACATATATTAATATGCTTATAAGCTATAACACATATTGGCATTCTTCTTTAATGCAGGGATTATGTGACCAGACAGTTAAAGTACTTCAGCTCATGGAAGCTGAGGGAATTGAACCAAATGTGATCATGCTGAATGTTTTGATTAATGCATTTGGTATCGCTGGTAGACATTTGGAGGCTTTGTCCATTTATCACCATATAAAAGAAAGTGTAAGTCTATAAGATGTCTAGAAACACTTCTTCAACCCATTCAGTTTTCATGGTACTTGTTAGCCAAGTTTCTAATGGTGATCATTTTGTTATTTCTGAAGGGTTTAAGCCCCGATGTAGTTACTTATACTACCCTTATGAAGGCGTTTATTCGAGCAAGGAAGTATGATAAGGTCCCTGAGATATACATGGATATGGAACATGCTGGATGCACCCCAGATAGGAAGGCTAGACAGATGTTAGAAGTCGCTTCATTGGTCCTTCAACAGAGGGATTGAGCGTATCCAAACGGCTTTAAACGAGTTTGTGATGCGATGTGCTCATGTTGTGCCGTATGGGTATAATTACAGACCAAACTACTCTTGGTATATCTAATTGACCTTGTTTGTACTATATAAAATGCTGTTCTCAGGTTCGTCACAGGGCTGTTGAATTAAACTTCATAAATTGTTGAACTTTCAGCCGGTGTAATTTTCAGTTTCTGATGCAATACACGGGAGTGAGATCTCAAATATCCCAACACATGTCACACTCTGTAAGATCAAATATGGACTTAACACATATCATCATAAAGTAATTGATGATTAGCTTAATATCAATCCTAGTTTAACATGGATACAAACTATAAATCAATACTTGTAACTTAATGAAGCAGTGTATCTATTCATTAAAGTAAGTAATCCTATTCTTAGCCTGCAAGAAAGACTACAATGAAGTGTTACATTAGGAATCTAACTAGGAAACCTAAACCGATATGGATAGCTTTAATGGGAAGCTTCTTGAGGGTTAAGTCTCCTATATATACAGATGAATTGGTCCCTGATTACTACCGACGTTTTGCATATTGTTCTGTCCATTGAGAAGCAAGTTGGTAAGTAACAGAAGACTATATTCAGTGATCGTGTTTGCAACTGCATAAGATGGAATCCATGCCAGTAATTGCTGAAGGTAAGCCTTAATCCCTTTTATGATTGTGTGCATATGTTGTGAGCATGTATATGGTTATTTTACAATTGGTATCAGAGCATAGGCTCACAAGTATCAAAATCGTTTTAGGGTTTTGCAAAACAAACACAAAAAAAAAAAAAAAAAAAAAAAAAAAGGGTTTTTGCTTTACGGACCAAGTCACTGATCAGGTAACTGACCATGTAACTGGTCATGTAACTGATCAAGGTAAGTTACTTAAGTCAATTGCTGCATCTGGTTAAATATCAAGTTCACGCTTCCGCTGTGATTTTTAGCAGCAAATTGGGGAAAAAGCAAAAACAGGTTTTTCTGTGAAATTGATTTCGATTCATAGCATGATAATTGTGTTTTTGATTGTGCTCAAGAACCCTAGTTGCATTCCCGGCGTGCGTTAGGTTAGAGTAGATGGTGACCGGATGAAATTTACAATTTCTTGATTGTTCTGTGGTTTCTTGGAATCAAATCAATTTTGGTTATGATTGAATATGCATGTTGAATTGATTGATGATATGGTATTGTATCTGTGATTGTGTAAAATTGCATGAAGAACAAAAATCTCCCAGATTTTGTTTACACATTATTAAAATTGACAGATACGAGAGCTTAATTTTCTTACAAGGATGAATCTGGGTAGAATATAAAGTTAAAAGCTCATGGGTTTTGTGGTTTTCTGTTGGCATAAGTGATTATGATGCACAAAGCATTCTTCATTGATGTTGGCAGAAAACAATGATCAGGTAACTGACCATGCATGTAACTGGCCAGGTCACTGACCATGTAACTGGCCAGGTCACTGACCATGTAACTGGTCAGGTAACTAATCAAGTACCTGATCGGGTGACAAAACTGAAATTGTGTTTTGTGTTTTAAAACTATGCTTCAGTTTTATCTTCCAAAGAAGTGGTCAAGTATAGTTTTAGAATACAAAACAGCAATATGCATGCTTGATGAAAATAAATACGGATACTTAGAAATTTTTCTTCTGTCTAAAGATGTGGATAAATTTCTTTGGATAACTTATTTTCATTGAATATGGTATATTGATAAAGAACTCCAGGATGTTATGCTTCTGCTCAAAAGTGTTGCTTAACATTGTTTTTTGGTTATGGACTGATATGAATGCAAGTATGGATTGTTTAGGTTTTCTGTATGTTCTTGTTTTGGTTGCTTAAAGCTAAATAAAACGCAGAAAACTTAATATTATTTTCTTTACAAATTAAGAACTCACATGAATTTTTGTTTTGCTCCTTAGGTAACTCCTACATGAACTTGAACAGTGTCTTGATGTTAACTGGAACCAACTATAGAGCTTGGCTAGATTCTGTAGAGAACTATATGGGAATGCATGAGAATATAGACTATTGCTTTACTGAGGATAAGCCTATAGAGTTGAATGAAAAGAGCACCAAGAAAGAAACAGACCTTTACAAGAAGTGGCATAGATCCAATAGAATGGCTAAGAATCTCATTCGTACCTCTATGTCCAAGACTGTCAGGGGAAGTATAGAAGAGCCTGAGCTAGCATCTGATTTTCTGGAACTCATCGGTGCTAAGTTTAAAGAAAGTGAAAAGGCAGAAGCAGCTAGACTAACCAAGGAGTTTCATGACTTGAAGTACATGGGTTCAGGGGGAGTTAGAGAACATATTATGAAGATGATCAATATAAATGGCAGACTCAGGGAGCTCTTGATGGGGGTTAGGGATGAGCAGGTAGTGCATTATGCACTTCATTCCTTGCCTAACAGTTTTAGTCATCTTAGGACCAGTTACAACTCTCAAAAGGGAAACTGGACTTTAGATGAACTTATATCCATCTGTGTTGATGAGGAAGCTAGGATCAAGGAAGAAAAAGAACCTGCTACAGCCATAAATCTCATAGAGAAGCCTAAGAAGAAAAAGCCCCAGAATAAGCTCAAGCCTACCAAAGCCATAACTAAGAGTTCAACAGATGCAGTGGCCAAGGAAAACAGGCCATTTAGGTTCAAGTGCTACTTTTGCAAAAGAGTAGGACACATGAAAAAGGACTGCACTGGCTATAAAAATTGGTTAGCCAAAAAGGGTAAGATTTTTTCTAATACAGTTTTTTATTTAGAAATTAATCTTATAAATGTTGAACCACAGTCTTGGTGGATAGATTCAGGCTCACCTATTCATATTACTAATTCTTTGCAGGGATTCATAAGGAGCAGAATCCCAAAAAGTGATGAAGTGAACCTGTGTGTAGGCAATGGCATGAGAGTGGCAGTCAAGGCTATTGGAACCTTAAAGCTCGATTTAGGATTAGGAAAATTGTTAGTTTTGGACAATGTTTTCTATGTACCTTCCATGAGAAGGAATTTGGTTTCAGTTTCTCTTTTAGTAAAATCTGGTTGTAGACTTGTTATTGATAGTAATGGAATTCTTATTTCTAAAAATTCTGTTCAAATTGGTTCTGGTGTTATCTCGAATGATTATTTACAGTTAAGTTGTTCAATGGCTCAACAAGAAATTTTACTTGTTGAAGATAACACAAACAGTACTAGCACTTTAACAGGTGTTAAAAGAACCAAACTAAATGAAAAGTCTGCATTTTTATGGCATAGAAGACTCGGCCATGTTTCAAAAGAGAGACTGAAAATTTTGGTGAAAAACAACATCCTAAATGAACTTGATTTTTCTGATCTAACAGACTGTGTTGAATGCTTTAAGGGAAAAATAACTAATACTAGAAAGAAGACTGCATATAGAAGCCAAAATTTATTAGAACTCATACACACTGATATATGTGGACCATTTAGGCATCAAACTATCTGTGGGAATGTGTATTTTATCACATTCATTGATGACTTTTCTAGATACAGTTATATTTATCTACTTTCAGAAAAGGCACAAGCATTGAAAGCCTTTCAAATCTTTAAGTCTGAGGTAGAAAATCAACTAGAAAAGAAAATCAAAACAGTAAGGTCAGATAGAGGGGGAGAGTTCTATGGAAAGTACACTGAATCCGGCCAACAAAAGGGTCCATTTGCCTTGTTTTTGCAAGACAATGGAATTAAAGCTCAATACACAACACCCTATAATCCACAACAGAATGGTGTTGCAGAGAGAAAGAATAGGACTCTTTTGAACATGGTTAGATGCATGATGTGTACAACTGGCTTGTCTAAATTTCTGTGGGGTGAGGCTTTAAAAACTGCAAATTATATTTGCAACAGAACACCTAGCAAAGCCATAGAAAATACTGCTTTTGAGCTTTGGTGTGGCAGGAAACCTAGTCTTCATCACTGTCATGTTTGGGGATGTCATGCAGAAGCTAGGATTTATAATCCAAGCTTGAATAAACTTGACCCCAAAACTGTTAGTTGCTATTTTATAGGTTATCCAGATAAATCTAAAGGCTATAAATTATATTCTGCTCATCATTCACCTAGAATTTTTGAAACACATCAAGTAAAGTTTTTAAGTGAAAAAGTTCACAATACAAACCTTGAGGATTTAACCTCAGATTTTGAGGAAATTGTGTCGGATGAGAATTTAAGTGTAGCATTGCCTTTAGAACAAGATGTAACTGATCATGTCACTGGTCACGTAACTGACCGAGTCACTGACCATGTAACTGTACCTGATCAAGTCACTGCCCATGTCACTGCCCATGTCGCTGACCATGTAACTACCCAAGTAACTGTACCTGGTCAAGTCACTGCCCATGTCGCTGACCATGTAACTACCCAAGTAACTGTACCTGGTCAAGTCACTGCCCATGTCACTGACCATGTAACTGCCCATGTCACTGACCAAGTAACTGACCACGTAACTGGTCAAGTAACTGAACCTCAAAATCCTCCAGTAGCTCAACCTAGAAGATCACAGAGAGCAAGAAAACCAACTTATGGGGGGGAAGAGAGT